>NC_068407.1:10628407-10903407 GCF_023724105.1 Carassius gibelio
GTTCTAAGTGTCGCGTTTACTCACGAGGTGCCTTTATTTTTTAAACGTAAAAATTATTACACATTTCCACCATTACTGCCCAGGAGAAAAGATACACTTCACTGAACACACAATGACTTTTTTTGTGACAACAGCGGGCATGATATCAGTAAGACAATGGAAATATGCCATTGAACTCTCTCTGTTCTTAGGATATTCTTTCTCAGCTCAAGAATATACATTTGGGGGCAAGTTATCATTTGTTTTATCTGTCATAATTGTATACAAGTATATTAATGTTAATTTCTGCTGTTCTAAACAACGTTATCATTTTTGTATGATAACGTTTTTGATGTTTCACGACTTGTTTTGCATTTCCTTACTAACCAAAACACACCATAAAAAATATTAACTGAAGCAAAAGGTTTGGCAACTATAGCTTGGGTCTATCTTTCTCTCTCTCTCTCTCTCTCTCTCTCTCTCTCTCTTATAAAGAAAGCTAGAAATATTTGAATGACTGACAATAAACTTAAATATTTGAAATATTTAAATAACAGATTTCTGCTCATATACACACACATATACATACACAACGTGTAATAATCTATAGCTTTTTAAATATATATATTCCTTTTTATATTTTACATGTTTTTAACATATTGCACAATTTTTATATATATTGCTTTATAACAGGTTTTTTTGTGACGTCATATTCCAGCGACAAATCTTACACGAGGAAAAAGCCGGTTGAGTTCCGACTTCCCGACGGTCACAGTCCCACCTCGTCGGTTACCGTTTATTAACAAAATGTATTACAAATTTAGTGGATTTACACAAAGACTGACGGGAGTCGTGTCATCCTCCGCCTACAGTCCGCAGGTAAGTTATCTGCGCGCGATTCCGTTTCTAAAACGCTAATTCAGTGACCTTGATCTGCCGCATGGTTTATGTGACCCATGGAGAGGTTTTAAACCGTCGTTCGATGTATAATATATGCTTGTCTATCACTAGTTTAACTGATATGATTATGCAGGCTAATTATTGGGCGGTTAATAATCAAAAGCGGAGGGTTAACTGTCCACACCAAAATCTCCATTTAGTGGATACAGTTACTTAGTTGAGCTACATTTAATTATAGATGTGCAATTGTTCACAGAACCATTGATTAAACAGTTCATCGCTAAGTTTTAGTACTTCTAAATTCAGCATTGGTTGTACAGTCCTAAACTGATTTCACAACAATAGCTAATTGTTAGGGACAATAGGTGATCAATCAGTGGTTGTTAACAAGGGGGCCAGAGCGCCCTATCGGGACCTCACTCTCCAACAGGGCCTCAAGGTGATTTAAAATGCTTTTAATTAAAATGTTAATCATTAGTTAATTAAAGTGTGATTTCTAAACCTGGAAGAGTCATGTAAATTGGTCAAATATTAAAACCATGTGTATCATGATTATTTATTTTCTAGTTCTAATATGCCTGGTAGAAATTGTGGATAAAAATATTTTACACAAATACTGATTTTAAGATTTTTGTGGTCAGTAGTGGATCATGGGGTCAAAAAGGTTGAAAACCACCGTGGTAGACGGTGCTTTGAGTAAAAACATTATGTAGTCATAGTGAACAAAAAATAAATATCAGGTTAACTTCCTTGTAAACTTTCTTCAGGGCTTGAGGTCAAACATACCGTCTGAATCCCCTAGCATCATCTTTGCCACCCCAACTAAACTGGTGTCTGAGTCAAATGCTGCAGTGGAGTATATGGGTGCCAACAAGGTTCCAGATCTCCAGAGGATATTTCAGGTATGTACATGTGCTGGTCATATAATTAGAATATCATCAAAAAGTTGATCTATTACACTAATTCCATTAAAAAAGTGAAACGTGTATATTATATCAATTCATTACACACAGACTGATATATTTCAAATGTTTATTTATTTTAATTTTGATGATTATAACCGACATTTAAGGAAAATTACAAAGTCAGTGTCTAAGAATATTAGAATATTGTGAAAAGGTTCAATATTGAAGAGACCTTGTGCAACACTCTAATCAGCTAATTAACCCTCTTGGCGCCACGGTCGAGTTTACTCGACAAGATGCGGCACTGAATAAAACGGACGATTTTGTCAAATATGGTGTCAAATTTCATGCAACCTCCCCTGCACTAGATAGCAGACATGTAATACTTCATCTCTGACTGAAAAAAACGCCATGCTCCTATACAAAATCTTCGAGATAGAGTGCATTGAATCAGTGCGAAAAAAAGCGGAGCTTGTGTGAGAGTGAGCCATTTTATCTGAACAATATTGTCAACGTCAGCGAGTATTGGCATTAGATTATTATTATTTTCATTATTATTATTATCTAGTGGCATCAATAAAGTTTCAATAAAGCCGCAATGAGGTGTTGGAACTTTTATTCGCGGACACTGATTCTGAAGGGGAATATCTGTATTCAGAAGATGACGGTGATATTGAAAGTGAAAGTATAGCCCTACACCAAGCACAAATGGTGAATCCTTTGCCCAATGTAAATAAATGGTCATTTGCCAAATGTTAGAGGTGTGAACAATGTTTGCCAGGGTCGGAGTGTTCATCGTGAAATTAGCAGGCAAGTTTTTGTTGCGGGGACGAGGCGGGAGATTTTTACCGCGCTAGACATGTATATTTGTCTTCTGACCGCACCACTCCGCAATCGCGGCGACAGTATTGTAGTGGAGACTTTGTCTAATGCCACTGGGTATGTTAGACGAGGTCGAAGTATTCATAGGACAGTTAGGAGGCAAGGTGGGAGTCGCGATGACACTGACAGTAGTTCGAGCTGTGCACATTCAGCGCGTGCGCGACGCAGATCTGGCCGCGCTGCTGATAGCAGAAGCAGAGGCGATGCGACACGGGGCATAGCTTTTGAACTAAACAGGTCTTGTCTACTTGTGTTTGTGTGTCATATGAGTAATATATATGTGCCCCATACATGGAATCAGAGTGCCTGCTGCATGTAGTAAATTGAAAATCCCAACCGCTACATGCATTCGGTTTGTTTCTACCATTTATTAGTAATGATTTACAGTTTGTTTACTGCTTACTATTTACCTGAGCATTCAGTATTGTGCAATATAGCACACAGAAGGTGAGGGAATTTTTTTTTGGGGAAAGAAGTGCTCCATTTTATCATTTAAATATGTGATTTTCATGAAAATTCTATAATTCAAGATGACCACACCATATGACGTCATAGTATGCAAATTAGATGGGAAAATAAAATCCCTACATAAACATTGGGTCATCCTTAATATTTTTATAATTGACAGAAAGTCTCTATCTTTTATAAATTTTAAGATATAGCCTTTTGAAATTAAGATGTCAAAATCGAACGTTTTAGGAAAAAACCTCTGGCGCCTAAAGGGTTAACTCAACTGCAAAGGCCTTTAAATGGTCTCTCAGTCTGGTTCTGTAGGCTACACAATCATGAGGAAGACTGCTGACTTGACAGTTGTCAAAAAGACGACCGTTGACAACTTGCACAATGAGGGCAAGACACAAAAGGTCATTGCAAAAGAGGCTGGCTGTTCACAGAGCTCTGTGTCCAAGCACGATATATAGAGATGTGAAGGGAAGGAAAAAATGTGGTAGAAAAAGAGTACAAGCAATAGGGATAACCACACCCTGGAGAGGATTGTGAAACAAAACCCATTCAAATATGTGGGGGAGACTCACAAAGAGTGGACTGCAGTGATGGTTTGGGGTGCCATGTAATCTGCTGGCATTGGTCCACTGTGTTTTCTGAGGTCCAGGGTCAACACAGCCGTATACCAGGATGTATACGTACGTATACCAGCACTTCATACTTCCTGCTGCTGACCAACTTAATGGAGATGCAGATTTCATTTTCCAACAGGACTTTGCACCTGCACACAGTGCCAAAGCTACCAGTACCTGGTTTAAGCACCATGGTATCCCTGTTCTTAATTGGCCAGCAAACTTGCCTGACCTTAAACCCATAGAAAATCTATGGGGTATTGTGAAGAGTAAGATTCAAGACCCAACAATGCAGAAGAGCTGAAGTCCACTATCAGAGCAACCTAGGCTCTCATAACACCTGAGCAGTGCCACAGACTTATCGACTCCATGCCACGTTGCAGGAATTCAGGCAAAAGGAGCCCCAACTAAGTATTGAGTGCTGTACATGCTCATAATTTTTATGTTCGTACCTTTCATTTGGCTTTCTAAATTTTCTAAAGATTTCTAAAAATCCTTTCTTTGTATTGGTCTTAAGTAATATTCAAATTTTCTGAGATAGTTGATTTTGGGTTTTCCTTAGTTGTCAGTTATAATCTTAAAAGAAATAAACATTTGTAAAATATCAGTCTGTATGTAATGAATGAATATAATATACAAGTTCCACTTTTTGAATGGAATTAGTGAAATAAATCAGCTTTTTGGTGATATTCTTATTATATGACCAGCACCTGTATATGATGTGTTAAGCTAAGTAGCTGAGTTAAAGGGATATAAATAAAATTGTCATTGTTATCTCATCCTTACATGACCATTCCAAACCTATATGACTTATTTTCTTCTATCGTAATTAAAAGAAGAAACTTTGTAGAATGTTAGTAACCAAACAGTTTCAGTTACTTTTGTGTAGATTATAAATACAAGGGAAGTAAAGTGTAGGTCATTTTTGGTTACCAACATTCTTCAGAATATAATCTTTTGTGTTGTGCAGAAGAAAATAAGTCATGCAAGTTTGGAATGTCATGAGGGTGAGTAAATAATTACAGAATTTTCAATTTTGGGTAAACTAATGAATTGTAATAAACAATGAATATGAAGCATACATTATAATTCTTCCCTCTCTTTTCTCCTCAATTTTCCCCCAACCTTTTCATTTTCCACCCAGGCCTCTGAAGAGATTCCTGTTCATCTGAAACGAGGTGTTTCAGACAGACTCTTGTACAGGACCACCATGGCACTGACAGTCGGGGGAGCTCTCTACTGTCTCGTAGCTCTATATATAGCAGCACAGCCCAAAAACAAATGAACTGTTCCCAGCCTATGTTGATCAACTCACATCATCAGCATTCAAATAACATTTGCAGTGTGTAACTTTGTTGTATTTATTATGAACATTACCCTGAACAGGTACTCTGTCCTGAAAAAGCTTATACTGAACAATGCCATTTTACTTGTGTGTCCTGTATCAGATCTGGGATGTTGTTAGTTGTGTTTATTAGAACAGTGATTCTCAATTTGAGTACTTCCAAAGCCCCAAAGTCAGTGTTCCCAGTTATTTCATTTTTCATCTAGATTCTAGAACATACTCTTAAAAATATAGGTTTCAGCTGGAGGGTTTTCACAACAATACCATAGAAATGCCATTTTTCGTCCCACAAAGAACATTTAAGTGAACAGGTTTTAAAATAATATTTTCTTTGTGTAAAGAACATTTTTTTACTTAAAAAAAAAAAGAAAGAAAGAAAAAAGAAAAAATAAAACTTAAGTGCAATGTAAAGTTTCCATGAATGTTAAAGTTTCTTCACAGAAAACCACTGATGATGCTAAATAAATTTTATTTTTTAAGAGCGTAATAAATATGATGCGCTCTCTCTCTCTATATATAACATTAATAATTTAGCTAAACACTCTTACCCCCATTTATACTTCATCAGCACAGGATGGTTTAAACCAGATGTGTGATGGCTGAGAAATAGTGATAATCATGTTTTGGTAATGATTGACAAATGTTGTGATGCTGAGAAGAGGATAAGAAAGGAAAATAGGGTGAGATCTCTCACTTTTCAATAGTGTTGATTGGAGTGTTTGTTACACACTCGGGCATGTTAAGTGTGCCTCTGGGAAGCCCGACTACGAGAAATCTATAGGAAAGGCTTTAACACTTGTATAGGATGTGTAGAATACTCTGGAAATGTGGAACCATATTGAAGAGAAGTGCAGTGTGCACACTTATGCCACTTAATGCAATATTACCATACTTTAAGGTCATTTCACAGTTTTGGAAATATGTAATGTAAGGACATGAAATGCTGCTGTGCCTCTCATGCACCATTTTCCCCAAGGAATGCGTTTTTTTTGTGTGTGTGTGTGTGTTTTAAATAGACATTAATTTCATTCATGTTTTGGCCCTCTGAGATGTACATATTTAATTTAAAAGAACCAAATTAAAGACCTTTGACCCATGACGTTTTGACATCTGTGCTTCTTAAAAGGGACCTTTTATGCACAAATGATTTTTATAAGGTGTTTGAACACAGTTGTGTGGCGGCAGTGTGTGAAAACGACCAGATAAAAATCCACCTACTCATTTTTTTATAATCCCAATAAATCATAATGTCTATCTCAAAACAAGAGATTCCGTATTTTTCCCCTTATGTATGTATAGCTAGATGCCCTATTCACGGCATAAGCCGTCCACCATATTGCAATGTCTATGAACATTCAAAAGCAAGTTGCCATGACGTGTGAATATATCTTCAGTAGACTGATGGATGAATGCTTTGGCTAAACTAACACAATAAAACAAGATGAAGCCATTAGCTAACAAGGCATTAAAAAGGTACTTTAGTTTAAAAACCTGTAATATTGATTGTATTATTAATAAACAAAACACAAATCATCACATTCTTACCTGTGTTATCGATTTGTATTTGATTATTTCAGGAATTTAAATTTAGACCATTTTTACAACCAGATGCTGCACAGTGTTGTTGCATTTTGAAACTCATTGATTGTTATTGTGAGTGATGACATAGACCATTCCAAAATGGCGGACACGTTATGTATCTGGAGCTGTCTGTGGTATCTATGTTTCTCTCTAGTTGACGTCATCATTGGGAGAAGTCCCTCCCATTTGTGATGCTGCCTTATTAGCATAAACACAGCCCTGAGTGAGAAGCAGCAGTCCGCCATTACTATTTTCTTGTTGTAGATGCTTGTCAGTGTCAAAGAGGCATTAGAAGTGTTGTGTTTTAGGATGCACCAATGAACATAGGAGTCTCCATGGACCAGGGATCCTCAAATCCGGCCCACGAGATCCACTTTCCTGCCGAGTTTAGCTCTAACCCTAATCAAACACACCTGAGCATGCCAATCAATGTCTTCAGGTTCATTAGAAAACTACAGGTAGGTGAGTTTGATCAGGGTTGGAGCTAAACTCCGCAGCGCACTGGCCCTCCTGGACAAGATTTGAGGAACCCTGCCATAGACTCTCTCCATCTGAACTGCTGAGGGCATTGTGGTTAAGTTTAATTTTCAAAGGATTTAATTTTACGCCAGACTGTCTAACAACTGAGGGTAATTTCTAGGCTGGATTTTTGCAAAATGGATTCCTAAAGAGGGATTGATACCAATGCTTTGTGCACAGATTTCAGCTCCAGACAAAGTAAGTGTGTTATATTTCTTTTCAAATTGCCTTTCTAAAGGAGTTATTGGTACTCTGTAAGGCTAATCTTGCTAAAACTACCATTGTCACTGCCTGTTTTCACTGTTGCTGCCTTCTGGTGCGACCAGAATCAATGTAAGTAAGAATGTCGTAGTTAAAAATTGCATATGAAAGCAATTTGAAGTCAACCGCTTGAGAGTTTCTGACATTTTTAGTGTGAGATTGTCCTGTTTTGTTATTTAGCCGAGTTCAGACTGCACAATTTTCAAAGTAGTTGGGTCACTGTTCTTTTTACACTGCATGACTATCTTGGCCAGCATTTAGTCGCTGCTGTGTTCGCACTGCATGATGAATCGGTTTCACACTGCATGACTTGGTAACGCTTTAAAATAATGGTCCGTTGTTAATAAGTAGCTACGCAGGAAGTAATAGGTAGTACTACATTAACACTTAACTTAATACTATTAACTAATATAGAAGCAAGATTAACTAAGCAGTAAGTAATAGCTCATTTAGGACATAGGTAGTTCCTTATTAGTTATTTGATAATTACTAAAGAAAAATATCGTCATTGAGAACTACTTTGGAACTATGGCCAACTAATGAAGAATAACCAATTAATTACTAATCACAACAGCTACGTCTATAAAGTGAACAATTAGCTTCTTTATGGAAACGTATATATATATATATATATATATATATATATATATATATATATATATATATATATATATATATATATATAGCCTATCCATATGATATATTTAATGAGCTCCACTAAGTTCGATGTCTCCAACTCTAATAACTTTAACGTTAGTGATATCATGCTGGGGAGGGCTTCTCTTCAGGAAGTGACAATAAATAATGATGTTCTCTTGTCAAAACATATTTGCATCCTTCATGAAAACATTGACTGCATTTATAGTGTTAAGCAAAAAACAACATCTTCCAGATTACAATGTGTCTGGTAGAATATCACTAGTTCCTCACAGAAATATATGGCTGTACAGTATGTGTCAGATAATTTTATTGTAAATTACTTGTGAAATCCATGACTCGAGTGTTCAATGTGATCTCATGAGAATACGTGTGTATTTTTACGTTAAATGTGGTTCTATCACACGTATATTTACATACGTTTTCATGCACATAGAAACGTACAATTTATACGTATTTATAGCAGTAAAACGTACAAATACATGTTTTTATTCAATTTATTGAAAGCAGTTTACTTGTCTATTTAATAGGAACTAACATTTCTGTGCATGCTGCAAACCATAGATACACACAAAAGCACAGCATACAATTACAAATCACATCCATTTTATTTGTTTGCTGTACTGCATATCTTTAGAATCCAGATGTTTGCAAGGAACATATCCAAATTCAGCCCTTTATCAATGGTTCTTCATATTCATTCTCAGCAACAGCGTCCGTCACAGTCAAAGCTGAGCTCGCGCTCGTTATGAATTTGAAAATAGCGCCAGTGCGCCACGTTACGACATGATTTACGGCACTGATATCGAACGCTCATTGGTCCTCATCCAATTCGTCACAGATTGCGACATGTTGTGTTTCAGTTTATGACATTTGAATACTGCGCCAGTGCGCCTTCACGGAGAGAAGACAGATACATAATTTCATGGATTAATAAATTAAATTCTGCTCTGTACCCTATAAAAACTATTACCTCCATATAGAGGACTGCGACTGGAACTCATTATCATTTGAACTACTTTTGGTACCACTTTTGATATTTTCGCAAAAAATAAATGATTAACGTTACGTTTGTTTGTTTGTTATTTGTTTATTTATAACAGTAACGTTATGTAGTTTTAAGAAATGTTGTCTTTAAAATAAAAAATCTTTCACTTTAAAATAAATGGTCCAGATCACTAGTAACGTTAGTTCATGCGGACTGACAAGGTAACACTTGAGTAATTAGTCAGGAGTTAACATGTTTTTCACTTTAAAATAATGGGCCAGATCACTATAGTAATTCCTGCGGACTGACAAGGTAACGCTGGAGTAATTAGTCAGGAGTTAACATGTTTTTCACTTTAAAATAATGGGCCAGATCACTATAGTAGTTCCTGCGGACTGACAAGGTAACGCTTGAGTAATTAGTGAAGAGTTAACATGTTTTTCACTTTAAAATAATGGGCCAGATCACTAGTAGTTCCTGCGGACTGACAAGGTAACGCTTGAGCAATTAGTCAGGAGTTGACATGTTTTTCACTTTAAAATAATGGGCCAGATCACTATAGTAGTTCCTGCGGACTGACAAGATAACACTTGAGTAATGAGTAATGGATTTCACAAGTAATTTACAATAAAATTATCTGACACATACTGTACAGCCATATATTTCTGTGAGGAACTAGTGATATTCTACCAGACATTGTAATCTGGAAGATGTTGTTTTGTGCTTAACACTATAAATGCAGTCAATGTTTTCATGAAGGATGCAAAGATGTTTTGACAAGAGAACATCATTATTTATTGTCACTTCCTAAAGAGAAGCCCTCCCTCCCCAGCATGATATCACTAACGTTAAAGTTATTAGAGTTGGAGACATTGAACTTAATGGAGCTCATAAAATATATCATATGGATAGGCTATATATATATATATATATATATATATATATATATATATATATATATATATATATATATATATATACGTTTCCATAAAGAAGCGAATTGTTCACTTTATAGACGTAGCTGTTGTGATTAGTAATTAATTGGTTATTCTTCATTAGTTGGTCATAGTTCCAAAGTAGTTCTCAATGACGATATTTTTCTTTAGTAATTATCAAATAACTAATAAGGAACTACCTATATCCTAAATGAGCTATTACTTACTGCTTAGGTAATCTTGCTTCTATATTAGTTAATAGTATTAAGTTAAGTGTTAATGTAGTACTACCTATTAATTCCTGCGTAGTTATTTATTAACAACGGACCATTATTTTAAAGCGTTACCCATGACTTTACAATAAGAAGAATCGCCGACAACTCTGTCTGCCACACAAACGATGTTTCACAACCAAACATGTGCGAGTTGTGACAAGGAAACAACGCGATATCACACGTGCAAGACCAGAGTTCTCATGTGAGACTGGGATTATTATTAAAAATGGTAGCATAAAAGAAGCTTGCAATACGAATTGCCTGTGTGCTGATTTGCAGGGAAAACAAGTAAAAGAAAAGAAGTATGGAGGAGGAAATGGTTGGGGAGACGCGAGGATATTGTGGTCTATAACTCCTCCCCGAACTCCCCACTGCTCTGTATCTTGCTCTCTTATTGGCTGTCGGTCATCACCGATGTAGTTTTCAGTCAGAACACTTTTCAACCAGCAGGATTTTGATTTTGAATCGCCAACAGGTCCAGATATATAGCATGCCAAATATCTCACGGGTGTCGCCGACTTGTTGGCAATTCTCTCAGATCGTGTCTTTGCTTATTCACACTGTGTGATTGACTTGCGTAAACAAGCACCGATATGCCTGTGATTTCTGGAATTTGACGATGATTTCTCAAAACCTGTCAGCGAGCCAAAATCGGGGCTAAAATCGTGCAGCCTGAACTCGACTTTAGAGGCACCAGAGCATGAGCCATTGAAGCTCCGCCCTCTTCTGAAAAGGGGCCGGGGAAACTAGCTCATTTGCTTTTAAAGGGACAAACATAAAAACAGCATGTTTTGGCTCAAATCCCTAAGTGGAAAATTTATCAAGCTATAAAAAATAACCTTTGGGTATTTTATCTAAAACTTCAAATACACACTCTGATCCACTGCTGAGAAAGTGATGTAATACAAAATTTATCCAAATCTGTTCTGGTAAAGAAACAAACCCAGTTAATGGGTGCCGACAGAGTGAGAGTCCAAACAGCTGATGTAAATATTAAAAAAAATTAATGACTACATTGCATCAAATATCGTCTTGTGAAATTAGAAAATGTGTGTTTGTAATAAACAAATCCATCAAGATGTTTAACTCCAAAACCAAAACATCAATAATCCATTATAATATTTTCTCCAGTGAAAAAGTCCATCTCTTGTTATCCTCTCAAATCAAAATCTACCAACATATTTGTTTGGAATTGTTTTGGACCATTTTTGCTTATATTTTCTAAGCAAAAATGGTCCAAAACCGTTTGATCGGTGCATATTTCTCTATAGATTCAGACAAGACTACTTTCTGCATACAAGGGTTTAAAATAAAAAATATTAATTACAAACACAAAGCTTAACAACACTTAACAACTGCTGGACTGGAGTTTTGTGGATTACTTATAGATTACTGTGATGTTTTTATAAACTGTAAGACCTCTCATTCTGACTGCATCCGTTCACTGCAGAGGATCCACTGCCGAGAAAGTGATGTAATACAAAATTGATCCAAATCTGTTTCTGGTAAAGAAACAAACCCATTTACATCTTAAATAGCCTAAGTGGGAGGACATTTTCAGCAAATTGTCCAATTTAGGTGAACAATTCCTTTAAGGTTTAATTGATTATATGCTCATTTATACTTAATTTCGTATCATAAGTGTGAATAGTGTGTACAGTATATCAGACCCCTCTTGAAAAGCTCTCTGAATTTCCTGTTCAGGCTGTTCACATGGTAACCAGGCTATAGGAGAAACTGTACACAAAAGGACTTCCAGAAAATCCCTTAGAATCCGTCTCTTTTATGGCCAAAGCATTGTAGAACTGCAAAGAAAGGATTTCTATTGTTCCTAAATGCTATTTTTCCACATTTCTTTCTAGTCAGAGGTAATAACACAACATGAGGCTGACAAACTGTCTAACTGCACACTGGTGCTTGATAAGCTGTCAGAGCACAAAGCAAAGTGAAACCATCTATGACAATGAGAGGCAGTGATTCACCCGGCATCATCTGAGCCACTCTGCTTACTACCAAAGACTAGCAACTAAAATGATCGGCCACATGGAGCATTTTAAAGAGGTCAGTAATCTCCTTGCCAAGTACGGCTGTACTAGTAATAGCTTCATGGTTAAGTCCACACAGTCATGGCAACCTCAAGACTCTTTCCAGGGGTCCACAGGTTTCCTTGGATGTGGTCAATTCTGTTTGCATTATTCATCTCTCCATGATGTGCATTTCATATCTAAATGAATACACAACCTGCTTTTGTTTGAACATAAACATGCAAATGTTGAGAGTAGTGATTGATTTGTGTCCATAACCTGTAACACGCTGCCCTTCTTTAATTCACTTGTATCCCTTTCTCTTGATCTCTCTCGTTTGCCTAATTCGGCCTGAATGGATGAATGAAGAATGGATTTGATCTTCCCCAGTATTCGTTTTGTATCTCTGTTCTGAATTTTAAAATTCTGATTTTTTTTCACCCTGTTAAATTATGTAAAGCCAGCCAGGAATTTTAAAACCGTGTTCCAGGTGGTCACAGGTCATTAATATTTAGATTTTACATTCTGGCCAGGTTGATTCTACTGCTGCATTGGATTCAGAAGTAAGTTAGCTGATAGTTTAGCTCGTTATATTGTAAATGAGTCATCATGACTATAAATGTACCTCAGTGATAGTCTCAAGGTCCAAATACTCTTGAATTTTACAATCTCTTGACCTGTTTATTTCAAATGAACACTGCTGGATTTAAGATTAAGTGAACCCAGCTAACAGGGATTGTTCTTAGAACTCTGGCTAATGTCTGGCAAGGTTCCCTCAAAGTCATAAACAAATGACTTTCCAGTTGGCTAATATTAATAGAACATTCTTTCAGAGTTATCTGGTCTTTAATAATGTTCTCAAAACCTTAGCACAAAAAAAATTATTTATAGATTAAAACTGAACATTCAGAGAATGTTTTCGTAACTTAAAGTGATAGTTCACCCAAAAATGAAAAAATTCTGTCAGTATAACTACTCACCTTCATGTCGTTCCAAACCTGTAAGAAATATCTTCAGAATACAGATTAAGGTATTTTTGATTGAGGACTGACACAATAGAGAAGATATTGTTGAATAAAGTAATTATTTTTGTTTTCTTTGCACACAAAAGGTATTTTCGAAGTTTCATAAAATGATGGTTGAACCGCTGATGTCACATGGATTATTTTAACGATGTCCTTAGTACCTTTCTGGGCCTTGAATATGGCAGTTCCATTGCTTTCTATGCTGGTCAGAAAGCTCTCGGATTTCATCAAAAATATCTTAATTTGTGTTCTAAAGATGAACAAAGGTCTTGTGGTTTTGGAAAGACATGAGGGTGAGTAATTAATGACAGTATTTTAATTTTTGGGTGAACTGTACCTTTAATGTGAATGTTAGCAATATGTTCTTAGAACATTTTTTTTTTTTAAACAAGGAAGTCATTCTTTATGACTCCTTCATGAACAAACAAAGTCCTTGGGGGAAAATGAACAAGGGTTAAGCAGACATCATGGGATGTGAACTGTGCAGTAGTCTGAATAGTTTGTGTGACTGGTGTAAGACCTCCGTCTGTGGAACCGACAGTGACAGAGAGCTAGCGAGCAGTTGCTAGTCTCCATCTGTAGCCCTGCTGCTCACTTGGCTATAGACAAACCTCTCGCTCTTCTCTGGGAATAGTGTGTAGGTCATTTGAGTTTAAAGGATTCAGGGGGTTTCTTAGTAGTGCGGATGCATTATTGACTTCTTGGCTCCATCTAACTTTAAAAAAAAAACAAAAAAAAAAACAATCAAGTAAATACACTGCATTAATGTAATGAAAAAAGAAGAAGGGATTCTTGATAATTGCAGACTTGTTTAGAGGAAGACATGTAAGATAATTATTTATAATATATAATTTATATAATTTTTATATATATATATATATATATATATATATATATATATATATATATATATATATATATATATATATATATATATATATAAATAAAATAATGTCTCTTCTACTTAAAGGGATACTCCACCCCGAAATGAAAATGTTGTCATTAATAACTTTACCCCCATGTTGTTCCAATCCCGTAAAAGCTTTGTTCATCTTTGGAACACAATTGAAGATATTTTGGATGAAAACCGGGATGCTTGTGACTGGCCCATAGACTGCCAAGAAAAGTAATGAAAAGCATCGTCAAAATAGTCCATCTGCCATCAAGGGTTCAACCGTAACGTTATGAAGTGAGGAAAATACTTTTTGTATGTGAAGAAATCAACAATTTGTGTCCTCTGTGTCTCTCGACATCACCGTAGTGACATTTTGGAGATTAGGAGCTTAAACTGTGAATGTTCTTCTGTGTCAGCCACGCCACAAGGATACGTTTACTATGTCTATTAATACTTTGATTTGATGAAAACAGCGTACCTGTGTAGCGCGGCTGACACAGAAGAGCGAACACTGCTTGTGTTCAACAGATTTTCTCCAAAATGGTGTTACAGTCTTTCATACTTTTATGGACCTTGACAGTGTTATTTACTTGGCAGTCTATGACAGTCACAAGCCTCCCCAGTTTTTTATTGAAAATATCTTTGGTGTTCCAAAGACAAACTAAACTTTTAGGGTTTTGGAACCGCATTGGTTTAAGTGATTAATGACAAAATTGTAATTTTGGGGTAGAGAAATCCTTTAAAACAAATTCTGTTCTTTTGAACTTTCTATTAATCAAAGAATAGTGAAACAAGGCTACAGAGGTTTTCACAAAATTTTAAGTGGTTTTCAACACTGATAATAATAAGAAATATGTTTTAATTAAATAAAACCTCATAAAATAGAAAATTGTTTTTTTAACTGTATGTTATGCTTTGGTGGGAGATTGTTTTAACTATCATATTTGTCTTTTTGAAAATATAGTATAAAATCAAAACAATAGTCTCATCTTTTAAGCATGAGTTTGTGTTTGAACATTTGCTTTTAGATTTTTAGATCTTGTGCTGCACACCAAATTTACAAATTATATTGTTTTGTTACTTTACGTCTTGTTTTATGGTGTTACTGTTGTGGCAAAATGTTTTATAGAATGTTAAATAGAATGAATTAATGAATAATATATGAATATTTAGATTTATGAAGTATTTCAGAAAAAAAAAAAATCTTACTAAACCCAAGAACCATATTGAGACTATTAGAGAGTCTTTCTGGTCTGGATATTGATTATTTTCATTTACACAATCACAGTTTCTGAAAATGTGGAGAACAAATTAAAACTTGTTTACTTGATTACTAGAATCCATTAACTCATTCTGACAGTGTTCTCGGAGGAAGGGGAGGATGGGGCTGCAGTCTACAGCATTTGTGCTGGCTTTGAGCCACACCAACTGTTCATAAGACAGACACCCACAACCATACAACAAGCCAAAGCCTGAAGAATCTGCTCAAGAGACAATTGTGCAATCGAAATCGTACAGTCCACGTCAGGCATAAGACAACAGTGGCAAAATAAACCTGTATAGGATCAGTAATCTCATGCCATAATCCTCTAAAATATCAGACTTCTGCACATTTCTGAGCCGCTTGCTCTCATATCGGGAAACTATACCTGTGCTAATACTATGGTTAAAGGTCAAAGGTCACTGGTCACATTTTAATAGGGAAAAATTGTTAGGTGGTCTTTTAGAAGAACTAGAGGTTTAAATTTTTTAAATTTTTTTATAGTAATATTTCACAAAATTACAGTTTTTACTGTGTGTGTGTTTTCCTCAAAAAAAAAAAAAAATGCACCTATGAAGAGGATAAGTGACTTCCTTTAGTGACCCCGATTATGGGTAATGAAAGGTTCATATTTTGGTTTTGGGAGTTCCCAACAGGTTGAAATGCATGCATTTCATTGTCTTATAATAATTTTTATTTTTTATACTTACTTGGTCATTGACTCCTAAACGATTTGCTCAGCGATTCTTTTTCCAAACCCCTTCTTTGTGTGATGCTAATCTGCGGTGATTGGTCCGATTGGTCTAATTTTCATTTCATCATCCCTGATAAAGCAGCGTTTGTGAGCACAGTGCTGCTGTGTGAACAGCCGTTATCGTGGAAACCGCTCTAGTGGTAAATAATGAATTTGCATTTTCATTCAGACCAATGCGAAAATACCATAAAATACCAACAAGTTGACTGGCAATATGCATATGTTTCATGTTGACATCATCATGAAACGGCATGGGATTCTTTTTAAAAACGACTTGTTTCAATCATTCAGAGTCAAATATTTCTTTTGAGAGACAATAACTTTGTTCACGGTGCACTTTCAGATTTAAAACTTTGCATGATGTTTTCATTCACTTAGAGCTGTGTTGCACACAAACATCCATAATAGGGGCAAAAATACTAAAACAAAGCCTCCCTTTGGGTTTGTAATGAAGAGAATAATGTCATCTAGAACATCTATATATTCCCTGTGGTCACTGCATAGCAACTGGTTTGAAGAGATAACTGTGAATGAGAATTTCTGGAATACAAAGTGCTGAACAATTATACACGGTGATGAAACATATTTGTGATGTTCTATTCCGCTGCAGCTCTGACCTTTCCTGGTCTGCTTACATTTTTTCGCTCTGATTATGCTTTTGTGCTATCTCGCTCATTCTCTGAAAGTCAATACAGCTTTATTGGAAGAACTGTCTGAAATATTGCCAAAGCTTTGGTGTGCTCACAGGTGCAATAAATAAAACAAAATCTTGTCAAATCAAAAATTATAAAAAGATTTCATCATACTCCAATAGGATAAAGTTGTTAAACAACATTTTGGAAGTATGTGTTGTGCATTCTTTTTAGCAACTGCCCTACCAAAAAAATAATAAAAGATAATTTATATTAATAAAAGAGAGCAGCAATTTAAAAAATGACATTGCCATCATTGCATTATTATACAATCACCTAGAAATGTTTAGGACAAAAGTTCAAAACAAAGGCAGTTACTTTCAATATGAAGACATAAAAAGAATCGGCCATTAGAAAAAGACATTTTTCTATTTTCTGTACAGTGCACTGTGTTGTTGCTCTGTGTGAATCTGTCAGGAAACACACCGAAGGTGAACCAGAGGACAATACTATTGCTTTTTTTACATCTCTTTTAGCAGTGTGCATTTGTAAGACCAGCAAATAATAGCTACTGAAATAAGCTTCTTCATTCCCAGAGAAAAATATTAAACAGCCTCTTTCATGATTCACAATGCAATTCACAAAATGAATCACTTTCCATCTCACTCTGAATTAAAACAACAAATATTTCAATGACATACCGGAATGATTTGTGTCTGGCTTTGGCAGATCGTGAGTTATCATAAACAAGAAGAATAAAAAAGATCTGCCATTTGCAATGAATGCAGGTTCACAGTTTTTACTGATAGAAAAGAAATTGTCTTTTTTTTTTAAACCTTATGTATTGTTTTGGTCTGTATTTTAAAATAATAATATTATTAAAACAACAACAAGCTGACTTTTCCTCTGACTTTGACTAATCTCTGAGCAGCCTTAGGATGAATCTCAAATATAGCATGCCCTTTAAAGAAATGTGACGTTTATACAATAGATTCTCAATTTTAATGTAGAAAAATAGTTATTAATTATTTTTTGACGTTTGAAGCATGTTATCTAGTTGACATTTTGTTTATAATCAGTTTTAGAAAAAGTCATGACAAATCAACCCCATACTTAAATGTTAAGTATGCTTTTGAGCTATCAAAATGGCCTTAACATTTCAAATTTTGCTTTAAAAAAAAAACACTGTGATTGCTCAAAATTGATACAATAAATCCTCATATTTAAAAAATACTTATGCACTAAACATATAAAGTACATTAGAGGTATAGAATAAAATCCCACCACATAGTAAATTTGAAGACAAATAAAGTAATTTAAAAAATATTCAAAAATAATAAACGTGAATGTTCAAAAATGAAAGCTCTTCGAATTAACTTTGAATATTATCATTACAGTTCATTCACACATGTACTTTTCAAAAAGAGATTTTTATTTCTAAAAATGCAGAATGAAATTTGTTATTGTATGGAACCAAAGATACAGGTTGTATTACATGTTAGCTTGCTTGTGCTAAAGTGAGTGATCAAAGTCCATATATCATAATTACAAGAACACATGCTTCTTACCACAGGTAAAATACAAATTGTTTTATGTTTTTTTTAATTGTTTACCATGTACTCATATTATAAAAACATACAATTTCATTGGTTTAAACCCCCCAAAAAAGAAATATATTTTGATGGATGTAGGGTCTGAAGGGATCAAGTCAATAATCATGTCAATCAAATAACAGTAAGGCACAATCATACCACCATGTCTTGTAACTTATATGCCAGAATTGAACATATCAAGTCACTCACCCCTTATGAACTCTCATTACTGGATAACATTCACACAGTACTGCATCGCAGCCCATGAGCCAGTGCTTGAGAATTTTCTGGTCTTAACTTAAAAGGAGTCTTATGTTTGTGATCTCCATGACGTTCCCTCCAGGTAATCTTATCATCCTAATATCACTCCCTTCATGTTGGCCACAGCCATCTTCCTTCACTGTGATCTTCGGTGAAAGCACCTATACCATGTTTTCTCTCAAGAGCCATATAAAGTGCAGTATTCTCTGACTGTCCCTGAGTCTGCAGGCTCTTCAGGGTGCTTAGACTATAATTGTAGCTCTCCTGCTTTCAGTAGTGGGTTCTGTTATGGGACTCCACCACCATATGTCAACGAAACACACACACACACAAACAAATAGCCTTACTGTTAATCAACTTGGCCATGGAGGAAGGTCACTATATGTTTTTTCCTGTGCTGCCTTTTCTTTACAGCTTGATGAAGTATTATAGCCACAGCCTAGGCGAAATTCTTCTCGAGTGAAGGATGTGTAATCGATGCACGCTCGAGAGGTTGTGGAAGTGAAATGAAGAATGAAGAGAGCAATTTTCAGATTACACTGAAATGATTCCGTGATATGCTTGTACTCATTTCATTAGTATTCCTCTCATGCTTGAGTGCTGCTGTTTGTGTTTATCAGGGTGGGTAGCTGCTGCCAAATAAAAAAAACAAAACAAAAAAATGCTTTGGTTGTTCTGAAGCAAAAATGAACCACAGCAAAGTTTTCAAAACCCTCAGAAAAAACATAAATTGAGAGAGAATTCTTCCAGCCTTTTATCATAGGGATAATGGAGACATGCTCTGCCTCTCGGAAATTACCTTGAGTATGAAAGGTTTTCTCTTTGTTTGTATTTTCCACTCCGGGACCCTGGGGGAAGCAATTCAGTTACGAAGGTTATCTTTCCAACTATTACAGTGTACCTGTGACCCACTTATCAGAGGATTTCTCATAGGATTCATTCAGACAGCTACTAATAAGGGGGTTTTAACAAAGCACCTGGTTATTCTGAAGAAGAAAAGCAGTCTTGGGGTTGGAGCGAGAGCTTTTGTAACTGGTTTTGCCAAAGGGAGGTGAATCTGGTCATTAGAGCTGAGAGAGAGGCAGGAGGGCCGTGATTGCAGTTCTGATTAGCTCTGCTGCTTCATGTTTCCTACGTGACCTGGTCAGAGTCGAGCTCCACAGTGTGAAATGCAGTACACTCTCTGAGAAAATAGCTGCAGCTGGACTCAATCAAGTCCTTTAGTACTGAAGATCAATTCCAAAAACCAGGACTACTCTATTTGATAACAGAACATTTGACTAATGATTTAACTATATGCTGTTTATGTGTCTTCACACAGGTTAAAATAAAGTTAAGAGGAGCTGATAATTTGCCTGATCTCATTGGAAAAAGTAACTATTTTGCACATGATTTTGAATAAATTTGTATGATGTGAATTGTATGAACATATGATGTTTAGAAAAAAAGCAAGCATGAAGGATCACCCCTAAACATAACCTAGACTGAATTTCAACAAATAAGCCACTAATTGGCCAAAGCATGTAAAAGTATGGAATTACAATAAGAAAGTTTGGTTTAATTTAACATTTAAAATAGTTTTATCTAATAAAAAAACTATTATTATAACAGGTTACATAAAAATCATCCATATGATATTTATTTTAATATTAAGCATCACAACAGACATTTATGACTCGGTTTAGGGCTTTAATAGGATGTTTAAAGTCAGTGTGAATGGATCCTTAATGTTTTGAACAAATTGAAACTTATGATTCAAGGACTCTCACTTCTATAATCAATCAGTGTCGGTTAAATAAATGATTCCATGATTCATTCATAAAGAAAGTGATTTGTCTTTATGTTTAATGACATGCAGAAATAGTTCTGCCTCACCAATAAAAGCAAGAGTTGGATCTGATCTCATTTATTTCCAAAATCGACTCGGGACACCCATGATGCTGAATCCCTTGATGTTAAAGTCCATGTCTTACAACACTAGCGCCAGACCTTTGATAGATGCTCAGTGTGGTGTACACGTTTCTCCGGGCAAAAGGAATGGATTCATGACAGTTTATTGCAATATTATGTTTTATTTTGATGTTGTCAGGTGGAACGTCTAGGCATTCTTCAGATCTTGAGCAAAAATAGACATACTGGTGAAATGCTGCAATGTCTGCTGTGAGCAGATTTATATTTCTTACAAAACTGATTTAATACCTTTTTCTTAGTGAAGCAATCTTAGGATAGTAATCACTTATACAATGCCCACTTGGCAAAAATCAATAACCCATTGCATGCTCCAGTTCAACTTGAATTTCTTACATTAAATATCACTTTCTCTTTCAGCTGACCCTGAAAAATCATGTTCTCCAAGTATCAGACATCCTGATAAAATGACGTGTTATTTATATTGATACAAGGCAACATGAGAGTCATTTCCCCAACTTTGAAACAGGCCCAGCAGAGGATGATTACACTGTAATAGAAAGTGTGTTCAATCAAGCAAGATTAATGTAGAAACCAGAGCATTGGAAAACCTAAATGGTCCAGTAATGGCCCAAGAATCCAGAAACCCATCTCAAGGGGCCAGCTGCTCTAACAAAATGAACTCTGCCAAAAGAGCTTTCGACACGCAACACACAACAGAGAAAAATCACTTAAGCATTGAACTGTGGAGGATGATGAAGGCTCAAATACTTCCATTGATTTATCACAGGTCAGAGATTTCCGCTCTAATTGCAACCTGATCTCGAAAGAGGAAATTATTAGTTATGTTATAAACTACTTACATTCTCTTCTAGTTAAAGAGAAATGAAAGGCAATGCAAATATTTACACTCTTCTAATAGATTCTGTAGCAAACCTGGCCCGGTCACACAACGTACTGTCATTTCCTTCCCCATAGCTGATTGAAACATCAAGTATTCCTTTCTTTCTCCCTTTGATGTGAACAATGTTCTCAGGCTAAACTTAATGCCCTCAATAAAATATAACTTCATATTTCAGAATGAAATTAAAAATTCATGTCCACTCCTTCAGAAGATCTGTCAAGTGTGTCGAGCTGCTCTAATATTAAAATGGCTCGTTTCTTTCTCAGTCTCGCAGCTGTAGGGGAACTTCTCAAACGTGGCTCCCCAAAATGCTCATCAGTCAAGCTGATATGGCAGACTCTGTGGATTTGATCCAGCATAACTAGTAGTATATCATAATGGTCACACAGTTCGCTCGATTGAGCTTCATACAACACAAAAAGAGATATATTATAGCCTACGGTCAGACAATACCTCCTCT
The DNA here is from genome assembly GCF_023724105.1 of Carassius gibelio. Lineage (NCBI taxonomy): Eukaryota > Metazoa > Chordata > Actinopteri > Cypriniformes > Cyprinidae > Carassius > Carassius gibelio. The sequence continues at coordinate 10,650,427 of NC_068407.1, forward strand.
CTAGTCTCATTCTTCCTGTTTGTCTTTCTCTTACCATACGTCTCATTTTCATCATTATCCAAGAGAGTGGAAATTATAGCTCTGCACTCATGACTGGCCTGGGAGAAATGAATTGATAAACAGATAGGGCGGCTTCAGTTCTTGTTTAAAGGGTAAGTGGCACTTAGACAGGCAACGCAAAAGAATTAATGCAAAATTCTCCCTCCCACCTTCCCATTCTCGACAGACTTCTTTGTACTCTGAGATCTCAACAAGTGACAGGAAAAAAAGATGCCACATTAAACTGAAGAGGATGCAGGAAAATAAACAAACTCATGCCACGTGCAAGATAAAAAAAAAAAAGAGGAGACCGTCAAAGAAAGACGTGTGAAGAGGGTTGAGATGAATAGAGGTAAGGATTAGTGAATTCGAGATTAGTTTGGCCTGACATCGAACAACTAGGCCGCAGGCGACCAATTACACTCCACACTGCTGGAAAGGCAATGTTTCACAGAGCCATACATTATTTAGTAGCCCTAATACTCATTGCACCTTTTTGTGTGAGTCACAGCAATGCATTTCTTTCTTACTTTTACTGCAGCTGAGTCACTCAGGAATGATTTCATTTTACAATATAGCATATATGCTATAAAGTTCTCAAAATTGTTGTCGTTGATTAGTTTAATATCGTGCTGTGTTTCGTAATTTATGATACTCGGATATTAAACCGTTGATTCGCAGTGAATAAACCGAGTGCGCCATCTATTGGTTGCCGTTGGAACTTGGTTGTGTTTGAGTGTTCATTTGAGATCAGGACTAGGCCTTAAAAATATTTAACAGCAAAAATTATAATATGTTTTAAGCACAAGCAAACATTACTCTGAGACTCGTAACAATCTTTTAACATTCAGCGTTAATCATAACCTTTTACATCTTTATTATTGTCAGTGAAGTATGGCTTTATGCACGTTTCATGGTCAATTCAATTCAGTTCAGTTCAATTCAAGTTTATATGTATAGCGCTTTTTACAAAACAAATCGTTACAAAGCAACTGTACAGAAAATTATGTTTCTACAATATTTAGTAGTAGCTAGTAGTTTGTGCACATTTGACAGGATTTTAGAAAAAATAAAAATAATAATAATAATACAAGTCAGCTAGACAATGAACTATCAATATTATTAATTAAGTTATTATATGATGCAGTCACACATTTAGCGATAATTGTTAGTTCTGTTTGTTGATTCAGGGTTAGCATCATCTGAGGTCCTCTGAGGGTCAGCATCATCTCTTCTCAGGTGTTCTGGATCCAGACTGGAGCTTGTGTAAATCCTACACATAGAAACAAAATAGAGACATCATTAGCATAGCTGCTGATCCAACAAAGTAAAATTAGTTTAACCCAAGCTAGTGAATAAAAATGCACCTTTGATCAGATGCAACTACACTCACAATTTAAAAGATACATTATTCGAATGCTTGGCGAAAGAGATGTGTTTTTAATCTAGATTTAAACAGAGAGGGTGTGTCTGAACCCCGAACATTATCAGGAAGGCTATTCCAGAGCTTGGGAGCCAAATGTGAGAAAGCTCTACCTCCTTTAGTGGACTTTGCTATCCTAGGAACTACCAAAAGTCCAGCGTTTTGTGACCTTAGGGTGCGTGATGGGTTGTAGCGTGGTAGAAGGCTAGTTAGGTACGCAGGAGCTAAACCATTTAGGGCCTTATAGGTAAGTAATGATAATTTGTAACTGATACGGAACTTAATAGGTAGCCAGTGCAGAGACTGTAAAATTGGGGTAATATGATCATATTGTCTTGACCTCGTAAGGACTCTAGCTGCTGCATTTTGGACTACCTGTAGCTTGTTTATTGACGAAGCAGGACAACCACCTAGAAGTGCATTACAATAGTCCAGTCTAGAGGTCATGAATGCATGAACTAGCTTTTCTGCATCAGAGACAGATAACATGTTTCGTAGCTTGGCAATGTTTCTAAGATGGAAAAATTCAGTTTTTGTAACATTGGAAATATGATTTTCAAAAGACAAATTGCTGTCTAATATAACACCCAGATTTCTGACTGTAGAGGAAGTAACAGTACATCCGTCTAGTTGCAGATTGTAATCTACAAGATTGTGTGTAGTGTTTTTTGGTCCAATAATTAGTATCTTTGTCTTATCCGAATTTAATTGGAGAAAATTATTTGTCATCCAATCTTTTACATTTTTAACACACTCTGTTAGCTTAGATAATTGGGAAGTTTCATCTGGTCAGTATAGGTTGTAAAATTATTCAGTACCAATTTTGCTTAGTAATAATTTCTGTACTTTTGCAGCTTCTCCGACTCTGTCTTATTGGTTTTGAAGTTGATGGAACAGTGATTGGGAAGCATATAGACCACGTATATACCTATATACTTGTCAAGCAGCGCATAATTAAAGACAAACTAATTTGGCATTAATTAATGTTAAATGCTAGTAAGAACCATAGACTGTATAAAAACAGACTAGAACTTGTCATTTGTACTGAAATGAAGTCTCCACTAGAGGGAGATAGAACACAATTTTTCGTACTGTCTCTCTTATTACTGTCCAGTTAAAGTTGGATCCATTTAATATCCCAAACCTGTTGATAAAAAGCAACAAATAATTCCGATTTCTTTTTTTTTCCTATGGACATATCTGTAATTCTATATCATTTCTTAACTATTTTAGGATATCCAAAAAGCTGGCAGCCTTGTTGCACACTCAAAAACTGACGTGAAACTGCTGTCATAGTGTGGCCATAGCAATGTTAAAGAAAGAGTGGCAATAATTCAATCAAAATCCACAGTGGTGCTATGTATTTCTCTGTAGGACCAGGTTTTGTGACCTTGAGCTAATCTCATAGTTGTAGTCAGGTTATTTAAAGCTACACACAGTTATCATCGTCTGAAAATATATAATGTGAATACACATAACTGTAAACATTGTTTTAATACCAGTGGTGGACGAAGTACACAAATCAAGTACTTGAGTAAAAGTACAGATACATATGGTAAAATATTACTCCAGTAAAAGTAAAAGTACTCCTTTTTCAATTTTACTCAAGTGAAAGTACAAAAGTACTAAATTTTTTATGTACTTAAGTAAAAAAGTACTGCAAGATAGATGTTTGCAATTTTACATAGGCTACTTAATTTAATTTTATATTAGCACATTTTTTTAAAATCCTACTGCTCAAAATACCTGGGATTTTTTCCAAAATAACCACTATATGGAGTCAAAATATATTTTTGTTGTTGATATGGACTACGCTGATGAGAGTAATGTTCACTGTGAAGCTTACACTGTGATGTACCTGAGAGAAAACAGAGATGACCATCTGATTTTCACCAGTACGAAAAAAGTATTTTAAAGTTAGTTGTTTTACAGAACATCACAGTTACAGTACAGACCAAAAGTTTGGAAAACTCATACAAAGAGTTTTCTTTATTTTCATGACTATGAAGATTGTAGAGTCACACTGAAGGCATCAAGGGCTATTTGAGCAAGAAGGAGAGTGATGGGGTGCTGCACCAGATGACCTGGCCTCCACAGTCACCGGACCTGAACCCAATCCAGATGGTTTAGGGGTGAGCTGGACCACAGACAGAAGGAAAAAGAACCAACAAGTGCTACGCATCTCTCGGGGAACTCCTTCAAGACTGTTGGAAGATCATTTCAGGTGACTACCACTTGAAGCTCATCAAGAGAAAGCCAAGAGTGTGCAAAGCAGTAATCAAAGCAAAAGAAGAACCTAGAATATGACATATTTTCAGTTGTTTCACACTTTTTTGTTATGTATATAATTCCATATATAATTCCACATGTGTTAATTCATAGTTTTGATGCCTTCAGTGTGAATCTACAATTTTCATAGTCATGAAAATAAAGAAAACTCTTTGAATGAGAAGTGTGTCCAAACTTTTGGTCTGTACTGTATATATGACATGATAATAAGGCCTGAAGTTAGGAAGAACATTTTAAGGAAAAAAATAATAAAAAAAATTTCATAATGATTTTTTCCTTCTCAAATCTTGTCTGTGGTTTAAAAACACCCCTGGCCAAACGGGGTGCATCTCTTCCCACTTTGATAATTACTGTAGTTACCATGTTCTGAACATCACATCCATGTGGCTGAATAAAAATATTTGGACATTTATAAAAATTACATCAACTTAGCACCAACAAGCTTGTTAGCTAGACAGTTAGCATCAGCTAACAATATTTACTTATTTTCAGTACGATGAACATCCATGTCTGTCTACTCGTCTAGTTAATCCAAACAATATACATATGTATAACGTTACTGTTGATAAACAATATAAAAACAGACGTCACATAGGACATTTTAATAAAACTGTTAACATTACGGCAGCGGTGAATTTGAACATGCATGAGTTATTGTATTTAATCTGTGTTGTTTTAAGGTTTTTTTGTTTTTGTTGTTGTTTTACCTCAAATTGATGTGTCTGCATCGTCTGCACTCGAGCATTTGAGTGGGCTTAAATAGATCACTCTTTACAACGGATTTAGTTCCCAAACAACTGACAGTTTTGACCTAAACATGATTTTCAGTTACAATAATTAATCCAAAATTTCGACATAACTTACTTTTAGCAACATCAGACGCACGCGCGCTCACAAGATCTCCCGGTTCTTACTTCTGGTGACTCGCACTAAACGGTTCATTTGAATCAGTGAGTGGTCGACTCCAGAACAGCTGCAATCGGATCATTCTAATTCGTAAACGAATCGTTTGGTGCGATTCGCGATCCGATTTAAAGGTTTATTTTGAAAAGATTCAGTTCGTTCATGATGAATCAGACACCGCTTCTGCGTTTCGGAGCACGTGATATATTATAGGGAGTAACGATATGTTTTATGAAATGTAGTGAAGTAAAAAGTACGATTTTATGCTTTGGAATGTAGTGAAGTAAAAGTAAAAGTTGCTCAAAATAAAACTACTCCAGTAAAGTACAGATACTTGAAAAATGTACTTAAGTACAGTAACGAAGTAAAGCTACTCCGTTACTGTCCACCACTGTTTAATACTTCTATTTTTATGATAAACACAGGTGTTTCCAAGCCATAGATATATGTAAACAGATTCTTCATTAGCGGCTGTTTCTCTGGGCAGCTATACATAAGCCATCTGCCATACTGGAACAGTCAAAGGATTTCGAACACACAAGTTGATGCAAGTTGACTGTGCATCTGCACCCATAGTTATACACATTTATGAATCATATTATGAATACACATCAAAAGCTCAAACCAACACATTCTCAACTATGAAAGGTTATCTAATTCCTTTGGTAATTTAAATCTCAAAGGTTTTTACAACCAGAGGCTGCGCAATGTTATGGCATCTTGAAAAAAAATCATTGATTTTTAATGAAGTGACAACAGGTTGACCGTTCCAAGATGTCAGAGATATCTGGAACAGCTTAATGTGGAATCTACATATACATATCTATAATCAAAACCTGTTCCTAGGTGGCCACTGTCCTGCAGAGTTTAGCTCCAATCCTTACTAAACAAAACTGAATCCATTAATCAAGGTCTTCAGACTCACTAGAGACCTCCAGGCAAGTTTGTTGGAACTGGCTGGAGCTAAACAAACAAACAAACAAACAAACAAACAAAACAAAAAAAACTAATTGGAGCTTTAAAGGAATGACACAGCGTCAGTCAAAACATAATCATGATAAATCTTTATAAAGCTTCCTATTAGTTAATCAGTCAGAAGTAATGCTACAATACTACATTTTAGTGGTTCAGAAAGGTTTTACTTTTCTATCTGAAAACACATTAGGTTATTACTAGTGCAGTCAAACGATTAATTGTGATTAATCACATCCAAAATAAAAGTTTTTGTTTGCATAGTATGTGTGTGTGTACTGTGTATATTTATTATGTATATACACACACACATGCATTTAAGAATTTTTTATATATTAAATATATTTATATATGACATATATGTAAATACATGTAAATATTAAAAATATTTATGCTTTATGTATGTAGATGATAAACACAGTACACACACATATTGTGTAAACAAAAACAAAAAGATTGATTCACTTCTGAAGGCCTTTATTCACCCTTTATAAGCCTTGTGGAGTACTTTTTATGATGGATGGATCATGGATGTGCTTTATTTTACTTCAAAGTCTTTATCATAATGCACCACCATTATAATGCTTGGAAGAGCTTGGACATTTTTTATATATACCACCAAATGTATTTGTCTAAAAGAAGAAATTCATATAGCCTACATCTAGGATGGCTTACTTGAGGGTGAGTAAATTATGAAGTAATTTTCATTTTTTGGTTAACTATTAATTTATTGCCAGCCGAGTGCCACTGTAGAAGCAACTGTATCTTACTGAATCTTGTTCATTAATTGTTTAATAAATGGTAAATGTAGCGGAGGGGTTTTTCTAGTAGCCTATTTTTTTTTCCTCAATACATTTTTAACACACAAAAAAATATCAATGTAACTAAGTACTCTAACAAGAGAATCTGCACGGACACAGTGATGTGTCTGCACCTCACCGTTTTATTGGTGCGCGCCCACACAGATCCACAGGCACAGACGCACACGCGCGCTCACAAGGTATGAGGTAATTGTTTGGTCACGTGACTCCTGCAGTAGCTGTCAAAAGTGATACAGCAGCGCATCCTTGACCAGCCTGCCCGCTTCCAGCTGATTGGACTGCGATCAGGTGTTAGGGATCATCTAAAAAGTGCAGAAACGAAAAATATGGCTCTTACATTGTGATACCAACAAATTATGAACTTATGTAGAAGAATACTAACTGCTAGCTTATAAAAACCGAGAAAATTATAGTCAAGTGCTGGTTTCATCAAAGAATTGTTGTCATATGAATCCATTGTTAAAAAACATATTGCATCAAAACAACTGTAATGTTAAGGCGGTTAATAACAGTTTATATCATGTTTAATCTAAAACCCAGTAATTTAAACCTTAAATGATTTTGTATCATAAAGGACACATACATTTGAAGATGACTGGGAGTGATTGGGCCTAATTTCTGATAATCAGGATTAAGAAGTGAATCTCCACAAACACTTTATTGCTGCAAATGTATTATTTGAGCCCAATTATGTTGGGAAAACAGCAATAAAGGATACTTTTCTTAAGGATTTTCTGAATTGCTTTTATATCCCCGCTGTTTAATGGTTAGTCTTCGTCTGAACTCCCTTAGATCCACAAGATACTGACTGGTATTTGTTTAATGGTTGGTTGATTCAAACACTAAACAACGATAACCGATCTTTATACTTGATCCCTTGATCCAGAGTTAATACCCCGCCTGTGTCGCAAGTCGATCCGTGCTGGGCTCAAGAGTCAGAAGAGGTGAGACTGGGTTGGAAAGTGGGGAAAGTGGGACAGCGGTGCGGTGCGGTGCGGTGAGGTGTGGTGTGGTGTTGAGCACGCGGCTTTAGGGTTGACGTCTTCTTGACAACGCGAAGTTTGTCGCTTGCTTCCATCTCACCAGAAGCGACACGCGCTCTGCGCTTGCCAGTATTGAGAGGGAGAAACCTCACTCAATGCTAGATTTGGGAAGCGGGGTGGAGGAAATGGCATTTCAGCTGTTTTTGCAGCCCGAGCGCAGCGCTGCTGCTGGTGGTGACGCCTGAAGGGAGCTTTAATAACGCGGGGTAACGTTATATCTCTAGCAGCTGAAGATGGTGAATTCAAGTGTTTTATTATCGTCATGGCAAACGGAACCGGCAGCATCATGTTGAAATGCGTGGTCGTCGGCGACGGCGCCGTTGGAAAAACTTGTCTGCTGATGAGCTATGCCAACGACGCCTTTCCAGAGGAATATGTGCCCACTGTATTTGATCATTATGCAGGTAAATATGCCATTATATTACTGCGACATAATGCATATGAATCCATGTTTCAGTGTCCGCTTGGTGGATAAATGTATTTAACATTCATTTAGCGGTTTTCACAAGACCTCAGAGTGACTTGCATTGTATCGCGCTTGTGTTTCTGTAATGGAAACCACCTGTGGGCTGAGGATGCAACTGGTGCACATCAGCATCCTTGTGGCACGATTCATCTCCCTTTCTCTTGATCAGAAATAAACAACTAATTTGCTTTCCTCTTTTGTTTGATCAGAGGTTAATAAAATCTGATTGAGAACATTGGTCAGAAAAAAAAAATGCATCCCTCTTTCACAGAACTAAATCAAACAAAATTGAGTAGCCCACCTCTTTCACTTATAGACTGCATCGCTCTTTCACGTGATCAGAATTACATACTAATTTACATTATTATTACACCTTTTCAGAAATGACTAAAAGATGACCATCAGCTTTTCTTAATCTAAATTCAAGCACACTTAATCATGTAGGATAATTTCAGTCCTGTATTTAAACGATTAATTTGTGATTTTGTTTTCAGTGAGTGTGACGGTTGGGGGAAAACAGTACCTGCTGGGGCTGTATGACACTGCGGGTCAGGTAGGGTTAAACCATTCCTCTTTCATTGGCCATGAGGCCTTTTCATTAGCAATAGTAACCTGATCAATCCAGGCCAAGTACACGGTGGCCTGCTGAGATGCATTAGAGTCTTTTTGGCATTATATGCATATCATTTAAAGACAGAGTTCATCCTTTAATGTAATTTCTCATCATTTACTTCACCTCATGTCATTCCAAACCTGTATGACTTTCTTCTGTGGAATGCAAAATCTGAAGTTGGCAGGGTAATACTATGAATTGTATATTTAAAAAAAAATGCAATGAAAAGCTGTTGAAAAAATTCTGTTCTACCTCTTCTTTAATGTTCCACAGAATGAAGAAAGTATTATGAGTCATAAAGTCTTGTAAGTCAACATGAGTGTGAGTGTTAGATTACAGATTTTTCTCATTAATCACTTTAGCCACTGCCCAACTCAACAGGTGAGTACACACTAGCATTTCTCAGAGGAAAGATAAACATGTGAAGCAGTTGGAATGCAACAACAGCAGAAATTTTTTCCTTCCTCCGTTTTAACCATGTTTTTGAAATTGATCACGAAAGAACACTTCTTCCCAGAGGTAGTCTAGTCTTGAAGAATAAGTATCTGGAGGTTTAGCGTATAAATGGGAAGTTTAAAACTTGTGATCTGAAAGGCAAACGCTATGTCTGAAGTCTCATACTCTCTGAATTGGTGGTGCTTAGATGTATCTGAATGTACTAATCTGGATACTAGATTTGTCATGACTGTCTTGTGACCTACTGCGTCAGTTGTGTTGCTTCACTGCTCTTCACAAATCCTCTCCCATGGCATAATCGGATAATAAAGTTTATTAGATGTGTGTTACAGAATATTTCCAAAAGTAGTAGGTCACCTTTTATGAATAGTTTGAACACTTTTTTTCACATACTGTTTTTCACTTAGTAGGGAAGTATGCATATTCAGATGCAGCCAATGTCTAGACTTTAACTGAGAATATATGTTGTATATCAGGCTATCGCTTAAGGTTGTTCTCACATCACCAAACTATGTGTTGGTACATGTATGAATCGACCAAACGAGTAGCTGTAAATCTAGACTGAACTTCTTGCCCAAGGCCATTCAAAATTGGTATTGGGTGGAACTGTTAAAAAATCAGAAAGCTGAATATCTGTCAACACTCATGGTCTTTGATCTCTGATGATTTATTTATTCTATGGATTTAATGTCTAGTGAAACTATTTTGTTTGAACTGTTGAAGATGGCTGAGTTCAATTAACATTCCACACAGTTCTAATAAAGACAAGAGCATAAGTTTAATTCAGATATGATATAGAAAAATGTATCCTATCCCCATATTTTCAATGCTGTTTGATTGATGTTCATGAAACACACAAAAATGATTGCCTAGTTCATAAACATAGTAGTACATCTGACACGGTTGGCTTTTTTCCATTGAGCGTCATCCTTTAAAAAGACAAAAGAATGTGAGTAGTGGCCGGACCAGATGTGTGGAAGTGTCACTGAGGGCCAAGCAGTGGGATTTAGTTTAGAGGAAGTTCAAACACACAAAATACTTCCCACGTTCACCCTTTCTGTACAGCTGGAACCAGTTTGTACTATACAGAAACCATGACAGATCTCTTGATCAAGAGGACTCATTTAGCTGAAGAACTGGAAAGAGGGTTATATTCAAAGCTGATGTTCAGTGTTCAGATGATGTTCAGACTTAAAGCAGTTCACCCAAAAATAAAATAAATAAATAAATAAATGTTTTAGAAACCTGGATGACCTGACTTTTCTCTTATTTTTTTATCGTGCAGTGTCCTGGCCAAGCAGATTTTCTCTGTCCAATGAAAGTGAATGGTGACCATTGCTGTTAAGCAGGATTTGTAGTGAATAAAAACTTTTATATTAGTTAGTCACTTATACAAAGATCAAATGGACGCTCTGAATGTAGTGCAGAGTCATGAGGACCACTTTTATGATTGATCATTTTCATCATTTTTGGAGCTTGAGCAACCCCTAGTCCCCATTCATTTTGATGCTGAAGAAATGATGACAGAAATGTAATTTTTGGGTGAGCTGTTCTTTATAAGGCATTTTGAAAGAAAAGGAGATTGTGAATCTTGCAGTTTCAAGGTTTAAGCGTCAAGAGATTGTTGGAAGAACCCAGATTGGCTTGGGCAGGAAATCACCCACAAATGATGGTTAGCAGTTTCTAGGAAGAATCTGGAAATGGGCTTTTATTTTTTTAATTAATAATAATAATAATTACATACTCCGGGTCAAATAAAGTACACACGAAAGTAAGATACATGAAGTAGGATCAGAATCAACGTTACAATACATTGTGTTTACCAGAATCGAATACTTAAAGCTGCAGAAGTTCATTGTAGCAAGAGCTACTTCTCTCTGTTTATGTCTATGAGGAATCACACAAGTACTGGGCTACCCCGCAGCGGTTCCACCAGTACCAGTCCAAATATAAAAACTTATTATAGGTGTACCATAGTGACTAAGGAGAATCCAAAAACATGGTTTAGAAAATGGATTCATGATGTACTCCCTTATTATATTTAATTTTGTAAATTTTGAACACAAAAAAGTTATGGATTGCAGCTGTAAGGAATTGGATACTTTTTTTTAATAAAATTGAAATCCGCCTATGCGCATCATTTTTTTTAAGGTGGCAAAAAGGGGCTGTTAAAAATGTATTTGTCTTTGAATAATTCATTCAAGAGATTCATTCAAAAACAAGGATTCATCCAGTAATGAAAATTAATTATTGAGCGAGTCATTGAATCATTCCATTCATAAATTCCGTGAGATTTTGTTTAATTGTCTCAATTTATCCAGAAACGTGCAGCTCTATTTTGCACACAGCTTTTAATTGAGTCAAGTTTTTATGTAGCCTGCTGATTTTTGTTCATGGTGTTCAGCAGCAATTAAATGTTTTGCAAAAAGAGACACAGAATAAAAAGGTCTGATATCTAAATGTTTGACTTCATTTTATTAAAGGGGTCATTTGATGTGATTTATATTTTTCCTTTCTCTTTGGAGTGTTACAAGCTCTTGGTGCATAAACAAGATCTATGAAGTTGCAAAAAAAAGTCCAAAGAGATATTCTTTATTAAAGTTAAGACTCTGCCGCGTCCCCCTAAAAGGCTCATTCAGACACGCCCCCACATGTCTACATCACTATGTTGGAATATTTGCGTAATGCCACCTAAATGTTCAGGCAAAGAAAGAAGGCATGGTTTCAGTAACTGCAGTTAGTATTGAAGCAGCCATGTCAAGGAGATGTATGTGTGGAATCTAGGCGAAAGCAAAACTACTTCCGAAAGTAGATGCATTTAGGAATCTTTAGGATTACAGATCAGCAATGCATTTTATGGATGACCGCTTCATGAACCTAGGAGAGGAGGTAAATCTGACTTTGCTACGACAATCTGGCGCTTCTGAATCAGCTACTGTGTAAGTATGTTTTGTTATTATTTTAAGTATTTGCTATTGACTGTTCAATTGAGAGTTTTTCACGTATTTGTGTGCATGTGCGCATGTGTGTGTGAGAGAGACAGACCGGGTCACACAGTGGAGTCAGCTATCTTAATTGTCCGTGGCTTGTGTGCTGCAAACACATACGAGCTTCATCACTGTGTCTGTCGCGTCACTCTGTTCCCCTTTTGGGCTTGAATTAATGGTAAAACTAAGGACATTATTAACTGTATCTATTTTGAAAGATGAAGCTAACGATTATGGAAAGGGGTGTTACATTTCCGATGAGTGCCTGCGGTGTTCATCCAATCACAATGCACTGGGTCAGTTGTCCAACCAGAGCAGACTGGGCATGTCTGAAAGAGGTACTTTGTAGAAAATGTGTTTGAGAGAGGTGGGGCATAGAGGACCTACAATAATGTACAGCTTTTGAAATATAATGTGTTTTTTGAACATTAAAGCATGTCAAAGCATGTCCGCATCTATATATCTAGATGCATTGCAGCCGTACTTTTGTGGGTTTGACTGCAATATTCCAATTTATATATTCCATGTACATTTCCTGTGTTGACTAGATAAAGGACCTCATCAGAATTCCCTTTGTATGAAAAAGGGTGACTTGCCCTTCTCAGACATGTGCTAATGAGTGTGTGCTCCATAGCCATGTGATTTCAAACCTCAATGGAAGAAGAGAAAGGAAAGAGAACGTTTTCTGGCACACTTTGTGCAGTGAATAAAGAGTATCGATATTGGAAAAATAGGCAGGTGTTCGTTCTATTTTAGTATGTTTAAAATAGTTTCAAGCCTGTGGTTGCTAAGAAGGAGGGTGTCACTTGGCTCATAAGCAGATGCGTGTCTGTTGGATGCCTTCACTGGCTCTTCGTCTGATTGGTCCTGACATGCTTATTGCCTCAGGAGGAGTCAGAGAGTAAGCTGGCTAGTGTCAGTAAAGGGGCAACCTGTCAGATGTTGGCATCTGTCTCACATATCCTAACCTTTCATCCTCTTCTCTCAGTCCTTCAACATTTTCTTTCTTCACCAAGGTGATGTTTTAACATGGCTTTGAGTTGACAGGCTCTGAATGAGCCTCAGAGAGAGAACTGGGCCCCAGATGTGAAGTACAGCTGCAGTTTGCATTTGTTTTTCAATTGAGGAAACCCTCCCACCCTGGAGTACCCTACTGCTTTTTGCCCTTTCTGGGGCTCAGGCTACACCTCGTGACCAGGGAGATAACTAAAAGGGATTTTTGAACCATAAGAATGTCTGTGTTTTGAAAGTGCTCACATAATGTTCCTTTTTATTCCTAACTGCTTTGAGTCTATTTCTGGAATGAAAAAAGGACATTGAGTTTGAGCCACACACAAACACACACAAATAATGTCTTTTATTAGTGAAGACGGGACTGAAAAAGCTCACAATTTGTAGACTGAATAACATTTTGTAACTTACAAGCAAAGAAAAGTACAGGCAATTTATTAAATAGAAGCTAGCAATATTAGCAGTAGTGCTGTTAGTAGGCATGTGAGGGTATCAAATTTTAATGCTGTGATAATTGCTAAAGCTTTTATCACGGTATACGGTACTATCACGGTATTTCAATATTTGCAAAAAATTAGTCATAAATACAGCATAACAGGTTTAATAACATCTATAACTAAACATTACTGAACTGAACTTATAACAAAAATAACTGAACATTTAAATTCATGCCACGCCAGTGTAAACAGCATCACTGATTATAATGGGTTCTATTTGTCGCACCGCACCATGCCACGCCACTTTAATTTCCGCAGCATTACATGGCCAATACACACATTAGACTGTAATGGGAAGTCAATACAAACTATCTATTAAAGAGAGTTTTGAGTAAAAGCAGAATATAAATCTAATTTATTGTCTTATGTAGCATGATGCTACAGTTTGCAAGAATGGTCACATAACACACGATTTCGGTCGTGCAGTATGAACAGACATCTCCATATGATTGGAGCTCCATGCAGCTCCCACACTCTCCATTGGAAATGTATATTTTCCGGTCTGTTGTTTGTCAGAGATAGTTGAAAGCTGGCTTGAAACGCAGTGGAAATGTCAGTATGTCGAGGATTGTTTTCATTTGAAAATAAAAACACTCCAGTGAAAATTTAGCCTGTATCTAAGGGGGCTGGGACGTATTCACACTACAGCCTCACGTGTGTGCCACATCTCGAGTGTAACCGGTGTAAACTATTAGGTGTATTCGACATGACGCTGATTAGATTAACCCCTTAGGTATTGAACTTTGGTACCGAATGACAAGATGTTTTTCGATACTTGATGGTATCGAGGCAATTTGGTCGGTGCCTAAAAAGTATCTAACTCAATACCCAGCCCCAGATTTGACTCTTTGTAATGTATTCAACTATCAGTTGATTATCAGCAAGATTCGAAAATTCTGATTTGACTATCAAAATCCTTAGTCGGGGACATATATATAATATGAATTGATACAAAATAGTTTTAATTAACAGTAATAACACTGGGTATTTAATTCCCAGAGTTAACCAAAGCTACATATATAAAGGCAACTACAACTGTTACTACAGAAAAGAGACGGTGAGAAAAACTTCATTTCTCATTGTTAGGAATTATTTACCTGCAAAACTGGGCATTTCTTAAAAGTTGTTATGGTCTCAGCAGATCAGGTGGGGTATGAAGCAAGTTCCACCACAGTGAAACAGAGAGAGTGAAGGTTCTTGTAAATGAATGTGTACCACCAGACACCGCTCACTCACTGACCTCAGGACGGGAGAGAGCACAGACCTATAGGAGTATGGTCAAGCAGGAGGATGTGGTTCATTCCAGAGTCAAGTCACAAATGAATTTGATGCTGGCAGTTACAGGGAGCTAATGGAGTGAGAGCAAACATGTCATCGCATTCTGGGTCTTGACAGCAGACTGAGACCATTAATGTAACTGAAATGTTGTGGATTCTTACTGAACACATTTGCTCTCACCTCAGGTGTTGTTGTTTGTCTTGGTTGGTTAATAACATGTTGTCCCAGTCTGATTGAGCTCCTGAAAGTAGAGTTAGAGGAAAGACCTGACTGAGCTTCATCTGGGCTAAGTAATCCGCCTATATGTGTGTTTATTCATTGTACCACACAGCAGGCTTCAATTAATCTGCATCATTTGAGTAAACACAGCCATGAATTATTCTCTTTGGATAAAGGCACAGGAGCCTCTTTCTTTCTTCTTCTCCTTCCCTTCTTCAAGTCCCCTCCTTGCTGAAAACATTCTGAATATAAAACTTTCTGGAGAAAATCAGCCAACCATTTCTTTCTTTTTCAACTTGCATAACTGGGCCTTGTGGTAATTTTAGTTTGCTGTATTTCTGTATCTCCCTCTGATTCCTGTTGTCTTATGTAAGGAATGAGGTGCTAACTGCAAAGAGACTATCAACTGCAGATTGACCCACTTATTTCACTACAGCAAAGCCATACAGATAACCTAACACACATTCACATATTATTTTTAAAGAGAAGATTGACAAACCAAGACAGATTTTGAAATGTATAGCCAGACACACACACACACATACAGACAACAGAGTTTAAATCTAATTGAATTAAGAGTGCAGGAAGACATGCATACATGCAATAAATGGAGTGCAGGGGGGCTCTGGAGATAAATGTTTCATACGAACAGCAGTGTAAAACCACTCTTTCTTTCTTTCTTTCTCACTCTTTTAACTCATCTCTGTGACTGTGGGAATCTTACAGGAGGACCGTACAGACAGACCGATTGGAATCTGATCTAAAAGACAAGGGGTGGAGGGAAGAGAAATGGCAAGGCAATTGCACTCTGAGTGATGGATGGATAGATGCCTGCTTTATAGTGTTGTAAATATTGCTGCAATAAAAGCCAGACTCAGTCAACACTGTACAATTGAAACACAGAACAATTTAGCATAAATTTCAATAGATGCTGACTGATGCAGATATGAAATGTATACTATACAATATATAAAATACATACATATATACACACACACACCCACATATGTATTTATAACGGTTATTTTAAATTGTAATAATATTTCACAATATTATTGTTTTATTGTGTTTTTGATCAAATAAATGCAGCCTTGTTGAGAAACATATTTTAAACTAAGTGTGTGAGTGTGTGTTAGGGGGAATAAAGGAATATATAGCTCGGATGTCTGTAGAAAGTAAAGGACAGTGACTAGGCATGTCAGTACAGATAACAAATGGCTAATAGTTCTCCTCTATCCCATATCAGATATTTGCTTTTGTAAGAAACAAAAAGGAGAAGGACAGAGGCAGGAGTTTTACAGTACTATGTGTGAAGCAGAAACCGTGTACAATTGACTGTATTGTCACCGTGTTCATACTCCAGGAGAAATGTGTGCATTCAGAGGCTGTCTGTTGTCAGTGGTATCAGCTGGAGGGAGAGCTGTATGGTAATGATGGCAGCAGAAAAGGGTGTTTCCAGGTTCACTGCATTAGACTGCTGTCTCGCTTTTTTCAATCCATTTCCCTTCAGCCTTCAAAAGAGCAGGGCGCTCACGGTTTCCACAGAAATGTCACATATTTCATTATTAACAAGCTCTGGATCGTGATAAGCTGTCACAGGGCGTTTTCAAGGTAATGAAGCACTAATATAAAAACCTATTTAATCAACTGGTTTTCACAAGCCACAATCAACTTCATTAACTTCAAGTTTTATGTGTTTTTTTATATTACGTTAACTTCATTACAAGCCACTAAAGCAGCCTGTTTCAGCTCAGCTGACTTTTTATGCGACAATAGAAACCAATGTTGTGGAAACTACTTAAAATTGTGGGAAGCTTGTAGCGTATCCAGTGTCAAATTGTCAAAATGTTCTGATTTTCACAAAAAGATTTTGTTAGGTGCTGCTAATGGCTTGACAATTACACATTTCACCTTTAGTTATTAGCATCGCCACGTTTATTAACAACTCCCCAACACTGACTTAACTTGTGATTAAATGTGCGTTCTCTGGAGGTAGCAGGAGTCGTGGGTGGATGATGTGTTGGCTTATTCTACATTCAGTTTTGGCAAAGGGCAGCTGTAAATAATACCATCCCTCCCTCCCACCCTGCCCCCTGTAGAATGTTTGAACAGACCAGAAGATGGGCAGCGAGTGTATTTATAATGCAGCCGCCCCACAGGGCCAACACAAACTCACACAACACTCTCACTTACACCACAGATGCACCTGCTCAACTTTGTTTTGTCAGGTTATGTTGCAACAAATCTTGATTTATCATGTGGCAGGAACCTACAGCAGAAGCAAACCATTTTGGGCTGTAATTCTTATGGTTATATATTGCAGGTTCATATCTGAGCAACAGAATGCCACATTTGGCCTTGAAAAATTGACAGTTGCTGGTAAAAGTAGAAGTTTTATATCAACTCGCCAATCTTCTTGATGGATGAGCGACTGTGTGTGTTGTATTGCGTGTGTACGTATTGACGTTACTCAAAATTAGCTTTTCTAAAATGTCCTATGTCCTAACCTCCCTAAAGGCTGCAATCATACTGCAAGATAATTTGAGAAGAATTTTAGGATAAATTTGTTATGTTTTCTTTGCACACAAAATGTATTCTTGTAGCTACATAAAATTACGGTTGAACCGCTGATGCCACATGGACTATTTTAACAATGTCCTTACAATGTTTCTGGGCCTTGAACATGTCAGATGCATTGTTGCCTACAGGTGCAGCTCAATAAATTAGAATGTTGTGGAAAAGTTCATTTATTTCAGTAATTCAACTCAAATTGAGACACTCACATATTAAATTTAATGCACACAGACTGAAGTCTTTGGTTCTTTTAATTGTGATGATTTTGGCTCACATTTAACAAAAACCCACCAATCTCAAAAAATTTGAATACTTCATAAGACCAAAAAAAAAAAAAAAAAAAAAAAAAAAAAAACTTTTTTAGTGAATTGTTGGCCTTCTGGAAAGTATGTTCATTTACTGTACATGTACTCAATACTTGTTAGGGGTGATCAGTTTGAGGCACTGCTAAGGTGGTCTGGAAGCCCAGGTTTCTTTGACAGTGGACTTCAGCACATCTTCACCTTTTGGTCTTTTGTTTTTCATTTTCCTCTTGACAATACCCCATAGATTCTCTCTGGGGTTCAGGTCTGGTGAGTTTGCTGGCCAGTCAAGCACACCAACACCATGGCCATTTAACCAACTTTTGGCAGTGTGGGCAGGTGCCAAATCCTGCTGGAAAATGAAATCAGCATCTTCAAAAGCTGGTCAGCAGAACGAAGGATGAAGTGCTCCAAAATGTCTCAGTAAACAGGTGCAGTGACTTTGGTTTTCAAAAAACACAATGTACCAACACCACCAGATGACATTGGACCCCAAATCATCACAGACTGTGGAAACTTAACACTGGACTTCAAGCAACTTGGGCTATGAGCTTCTCCACTCTTCCTCCAGAGTTTAGGACCTTGGTTTCCAAATGAAATACAAAACTTGGTCTCATCTGAAAAGAGGACTTTGGACCACTGGGCAACAGTCCAGTTCTTCTTCTCCTTAGCCCAGGTAAGGCCTCTGACGTTGTCTGTGGAGGAATAAGACAACTGTAGCCAAATTCATTGACACGTCTGTGTGTGGTGGCTTTTGATGCCTTGACCCCAGCCTCAGTCCATTCCTTGTGAAGTTCACTCAAATTCATGAATCGATTTTGCTTGACAATCCTCATAAGGCTGTGGTTCTCTGGGTTGGTTGTGTATCTTTTTCTTCCACACTTTTTCCTTCCACTCAACTTTCTGTTAACATGCTTGGATACAGCACTCTGTGAACAGCCAGCTTCTTTGGCAATGAATGTTTGTGGCTTACACTCCTTGTGAGGGGTGTGAATGATTGTCTTGTGGACAACTGTCAGATCAGCAGACTTCCCCATGATTGTGTATTCTAGTGAACCAAACTGAAAGACCATTTTGAAGGCCTAGGAAACCTTTGCAGGTGTTTTGAGTTGATTTAGCTGATTGGCATGTCACCATATTCTAATTTGTTGATATTATGAGATCTATATATATATATATATATATATATATATATATATATATATATATATATATATATATATATATATATATATATATTAGGGGTGTAACGGTTCACAAAATTCACGGTTCGGTTCGATACGATACACTGATGTCACGGTTCTGTTCGGTTCGGTTCGGTTCGATACGTTTTAGATACAGCAAAATGTAAAAACATCTCAACTTTTCAGAATGCCGCAAGCGCACCGCGGGTCATGTGACAAGAACCAACCAATCAGCTTCATCCTTTCCCGTAACAACGTTGAGAGCTCAGCCAAGATGAAGGAACAGCTGATCATAGTTGTATATGGATTGCAATTTTGAAATAAATTCAGTAGCAGAGCTACTGCAAGCGATTTTTAGAGCTGCAAATCCATTTATCCTTCGCTGAAATTTCCGCGTCTCATGGAGAGAGCACGTCATTGTTGCTTAGCAAAGACAGACGCCTCATGAGCGCTTCTGCCCGAGCGCTTTGGAAAGGAGGAGAAAGACGTGCTTAGCGTTTTCCATGCGTTTTTAGGCACGATATGTGAACGGCCCCTAAGGCGCTCGCTCACTCAGCACGCGCTGAAGGCTCGTTGCAAAATGTCGAATGCATTTAACAGACCAGAAATATAAGATCCTAAAATAACCAACAGGTCTGGTGTTTGGGTTGGATTCCCTGTAAGCTATAGTGTCTAAATGCTGCAGGGATAGTTTGCTGCGTGCATGTTTCTCCTTTTTTTCGTCTTTTCCCAGATAGTACTGACGCATATATCCCAGATATTCCCGCTGGTTTTTTTTTTTTTTTTTTTTGTAATCCCGCTGGTGTACCCTGTCATGTTGCAGATGCGACATACCGTTGTTTTTTTATCCACCACTCTCTTGCCATCACCATTATAGCTTAAAGGGAATCCAAAGTGCACCCAAACACCAGACCTGTTGGTTATTGGAGGATCTTCTCATTTCTAGTCTGTTAAACGCATTGGCTATTTTGCAACGAGCCTTCAGCGTGTACTGAGTGAGCGAGCGCCTGCTGAGTAGCCTAACATAAACATAAGATGGTGTTTTTTTCTTCTTCGGGAGTGTCAGGGGCGTTGCCTGTTACGTTGTTTGGGTTATTGGGCTACCTTGTTGAACGCATATCATTATATTTCTTTCTCTCTCTTTTTTTTTTTTTCAAATATAATTAATTACTCCAACGAACCGTTCGGTATACATAATGCGTACCGCGTACCGAACCGAAAGCGTCGTACCGAACGGTTCAATACGAATACGCGTATCGTTACACCCCTAATATATATATATATATATATATATATATATATATATATATATATATATATATATATATATATATATATATATATATATATATATATATATATATATTTTTTTTTTTTATGAAGTATTCTAATTTGTAGAGATAGTGAATTGGTGGGTTTTTGTTAAATGTGAGGCAAAATCATCACAATTAATTGAACCAAAGACTTAAACTACTTCAGTATGTGTGCATTGAATTTATTTAATACATGAGTTTCACAATTAGACTTGAATTACTGAAATGACCTTTTCCACAACATTCTAATTTATTGATATGCACCTGCTTGCAGGTCAGAAAGCATTCAGAATATATAAAAAATATCTTAATTTGTGTTCTGAAGATGAAGAAAGGTCTTACGGGTTTGGAATGTTAAGGTGAGTAATTAATGACTGAATTTTCATTTTGAGGTGAACTATCATTTTAAAGGGGAGATCACATTTAGCATTGCTCTGTGAAGTTTCCAGTTGCTATACACAGATTTCTGCTCGTATCACACAAATTCAACATGTTGATCAACAGAAAGCTGCTTTGGTTCATCTCTGTGCTGTAGACAATGGAGTTTTTTTGATGTTTTAATCTGACAGCACCTTAAGGACTCCAAAGTCCTGAAGGGCTGCAAATTATGGAAACTGGCAGCAGTACGTTTTCACTCTCAATCTTCAGTCGGCAGTTGTTAGTAACGTCCCTCGCGGTTCAGATGCAGAGGTGCTCCAAAATGAGAGACGTCACGGTAAATTAAACTCTAAAGCTCAGAAACTCTGGCTCCACATTTCTGAGTTTCATTTCTGGAAACCCAGGATGGTTCCCTTTCGCAAATGAAATGTTTATACTGCAACACATGGCCAGAGGCACTCGCTGTTATAGTTTAGACACACTCTCATTAGAAAGAATAACCATGGATGATTTCATACCAACACATGGTGCCTGTGGAGAGAGACACACACACACACACGTCGGGGAAAAAACAAGTTCCCAAAAATATCAGTCACATGTCCCCTGTAAATCCAGGCTTATCTGTTGTAGCGTCTGGGGTTTCTGGTTTCCAGAGGACATGTCTCTGCCTCTGTGCTGTCTTTTGGAGGACGAATGGGGAGATGGAGGAAATGCTATTGAGTGAAATATGGATTTGTGGCTCATGAGTTGTAATCTAAATCGTATTAATCTCTGCTCCGTCATTGGGGTCAGCGTAATTTCTGGGTGCTGCTTAAGTGATTGTTGATAATGTTCGGTTACAGAGTATTTGTGGTCAATGATTCAGTGAATGCTATTAGTTAAGATTTGTAGAGAAGAAAATGACACACTGTAAAAAAAAATATGCCTCTCCAACATAAAAATTTCTAGTGACCCGTTGCACCTAAAATTTTTAGTTGGCCCAATTTAAGTTGCGGAAACCAACTTTTTTGTGTTGTGCTGACTACCCCTGCATGTAGACTGAACTTGAAATAGAATGTTGTGTCAATTAAATATTTTCTGTTGACTAAACATAGCTTGTTGGGCCAACAAGCAGACTCAAATTGAAATAAAATGTTGTATTAAATATTTATTCTTGGTCAAAATAGTCTATTTTTCATTATTTCAAATAAATTACACACTAGGCTTTGATAAAAAAAAACATTTTATTTATTTATTTAAATACATATGAATTTGCCTGTTAGGCTCAAGTAAAATATTACACAAGTATTCAACCAGTGCCGAAACAAACATCATGAGGGAATTTGTGAAGTCTCCCAGATTGTCCATGACAACTTCCTCCTCCACTACTACAGCCACATTGACCACTGTGGGATAAGGTCCTGAGTTGGTAGAACTGTCAGTCACTTCATTTTCATGGCCTTTGTGTGTGGCCCCAGTGCCTCAGTATCCTGTGAAACACAATAAATGTCTTTTAGTGTCAGACTGAAAGCATAATGTCTTATGCAATCACTACTGCATCACAAACAGTAATACCATAATAAAGATATTCAAATTAATTACCTTAATAGTCTTTGAAATTGAAGCTGGCTCTCTCAAGTACAGGGGAAGACCACTAAGAACAGCAGACCTTCAATGAGTAGTTAGATCTGTGGTCTGCCAAAAAGACCATCAATAAGACATTATTAAGTCGCTTAATTAACAAAGGGGTTACACATATACTCTACCAACAGTTTAGGATCACCTACTCTTTTCACCATTGGGCGTCATTTCAACCAACTTCATGAAATAGTTTCCTGAAATACAATCAAGATTACAATCTGAGAGGGATAATCAGCTAACAAGTGCAGCAAGTCTACAGATCCCTTAAAGAGATACTCCACCGAAAAATGTAAGTTCTGTCATCATATACTCATCCTCATGTTGTTTCAAACCTGTATGAATTTCTTTCTTCTGCTGAACAGAAAGGAAGATATTTAGAAGAATGTCAGTGGGGTATCCCTTTAAGACTGTTTGAATAACATTACCAGAGTCTACTTAGGTTAGATACTGAGAGTGGTTTTCTAACAGTCCTAAAATAGGTCTCAAACATGCTGTGCGCACGATGGCTGTTTTTTGTTCAGTCATATTGACCAAAAGCATGTCAGGTGACTTTCATGAGGCTGATCAAGATTAACCAATGGTGAAATGAGTCAATTCTGCCCAGTATGTAGGTGCTGGTCAAACGGAGCTATATGATAGGAGAAAAACAGCTTAATACTACACCAAAATATTTCTCTCTAATGCATACATGTTGATCTCAAGGTCTTAATCAGGGAAGTTGACTGCTTTGCCCATTTTGTTATCCATACCAATTGAAACAATAAAATAGCACCATAATCAAAATCTCAACCAAGGTTCCATGTACACTCCATGTAAATAAGATAACGTAAACAATACGTGTGGCATCCCACAAGCAAAAAAATAAGCCATCATCTCTGAACGCCATTTATGGCATACATTATATTATGTATTTGCGGGATTTGTACATGTATTGTAGATCATCAAAATCAAGTATACATTGAACCTTTTTGACAAATTCTGATCATATAATATAATTCTATTGTTTACATAATGAGCAATGGATAAATGTCACAAGACAATTATCAACTCAACTGCCAGAGACCTTGAAATTAAAATGTTGAGTTTTGCAGTTAAGTTTTTGTGGATCAGTGAGCTGTTGGCAGTTTGTTCTCTTAAACAGGTATCAGTAAATTATGTTACACTGTTTAACACTGTTATATTTTATACAAAGAAATGATTAATATACCTGGGCATCCAGTTGTTCCAGAAGTTCATCCAAGTTGTTCCACCTTCCCAGTCTTGCTTTTGGCTCTGTACATCTTTAGCAACCCCTGGGTGTGATTGTCCAGCGATGTCAGGAATGCTGACTTCAGGTCAATACGGTAGATGCGGAAGAATTCAGCACAAACCCGTGGGTAATGAAAGATTCAGAAGCAAACAATTAAAAGCAAAGCAAATTATTTCTTAGCCTAAATTATCAGTCACTCTGTGATAGCAAAAGCACAAGTTGTCAAGACTAGCTGTCTGTTACAGTCAATTATCATATATATCATAAGCCAAAATGCAAATGGAATTTGAAAATATTGACCATTAAAAATATTAAACGGAAACATGTAACCGTTTGGAAAACTGATAACGTTAAACAGCTTACAAATCTGATAACATTAGCAGCTATTAATTTTCGTGTTAGCACAACTCTTTATTTATTTTTATCAGACTGAAATGTTATTTCACTCTTGCAAATTGAGGCTTTGTGCAAAGTACTAGCTGCTAACACGAAAGGCACATGTGCTTTGAATGCCACTAACAGTTAGAACTAACGTTAGCCTAAATTATCAGTCACTCTGTGATAGCAATAGCACAAGTTGTCAAGACTAGCTGTCTGTTACAGTCAATTATCATATATATCATAAGCCAAAATGTAAATGGAATTTGAAAATATTGACCATTAAATATATTAAACGGGAACATGTCATGCTTAATAACCGTTAGGGTCGACTTTAAATCACATGCCAGTTGGAAAGGAATGCTAAGCTTTATGAGTTAAACGTTATTTTCCAGCACTGCTAATCACTGTAGGTACTCACAATAAAGCTATTTCAAACTTTGTTGATAGACAATCGATATATTATTAACCTAAATTTGCTCATTAACTCGCAGCACAAAGTACTCACCAATGCAATGTCGTACCTCCAGCCTGCTGCAGCGCTGCCTGGTAGAACTCCTTTGCGCATGCTCAGACGATTGACGCTGTTCTCTCTTGCTCGGCCAACATAATATTTTTTGTGCAACGTTAAAAGTTATCTCAACATAATTATTTATTTTCTCTTGATGAACATTTTGTAGTACAATCATGGAAATCATGCAATCATTGACCAAACATATTTTTCTTTTTTGACACAACCATTATGTTGAGCCAACATGTATTTCCTCATTTGTACAACTTTTTGCATCAGTAATTTTTTACAGTGCACTTTTTATTCAAAGCAAGCTCATATTTAGCGTAATTGACAAAAAAATTTATGAACAACTTTTGAGTGCATTCCTGATGCCTTTTTGATCATTGTTGACCTGATGAACAATAAGAAAAAAACAGTACTTGTTTTTAAGCGGTGTCCTCTGCTCTGACAGGAGGACTATGATCGCCTGCGACCCCTGTCTTACCCCATGACAGATGTCTTCCTAATTTGCTTCTCCGTGGTGAATCCGGCCAGCTTCCAGAACGTGAGAGAGGAGTGGGTCCCTGAGCTGCAGGAGTACGCACCCAATGTCCCTTACCTGCTCATCGGCACTCAGGTACACACACCTGCTGCTACACACAACAGCAATATAATATTCCTTATAACGTAACTGCATACTTTTTGCGATTGTATGTGAAACAGTGCATAAATTAGTAAAAAACATTTCAAACTATACAGTTTGAATATATAACTGCTACAGTATACTATTGTTGCTATTGTGGCTCTTTTGTTTTCTCTGAAATATTTATTTATTTACAAATTGTTGAAATTGCTACTTTTCTGCAGTCTGTTTAAATCATAAATATAAAAAACATACACACAAAATTGTATTGTATTTCTACCTCATGTTTTGGTATTTTTGTCAACACTGTTGCAGACACAAGCGTTACTTTAGTTCAATTAGAACTATGTCATAGTTTTCACACAAGCAGCATGTTAGTCCCTCTTTTAACTAGGATTGTTTTTTTTGTTTTTTTGATGAGGGTACACAGGGCTGACATAATTATTTCTGTTTTATAAAAAAATTTAGACTTATGCCAAAAACATTGCTTAACAATGAGACTGTATTTATAAGAATATGCAAATGTGAATTTGATTTAATTTTGCCTTCATTTTGCAAAATAAATGTCCTGCTGAAAAAGAAAAATTATAGTGAGGGACGGGCCTAAAACCTTACCCTCATCAGCAGCATAAATGCTATTTAAATTATTTAATTTTGTTATCTATTTCTAGAATCAGAAGGGACACAAAAGGCACTAATTTTTTGGAATAACCCATGTTTACAGACACACACACAAATCAGTTGTTTTAAATGGGGGTGGTGTTGGCGCAGTGGATAAGACGCATGTCTTTGGTGTGAGAGACCCGGGTTCGAATCCACTGAGAGGCACCAATGTGTCCCTGAGCAAGACACTTAACCCCTAGTTGCTCCAGAGGCGTGTGACCTCTGACATATATAGCAATTGTAAGTCGCTTTGGATAAAAGCATCAGCTAAATAAATAAATGTAAATGTAAATGCTACAAGTGAATTTAGGCATCACAATGTTATGATGTACAATTTAATATGGATATGCATTTTGAGAAAAATGTAATTTAAAAGTGCTATTAAATTCTGTATTTGTTTTGATTTTTTTTTCCAATATTGTTTTACATATAGTATATATATCCAATATCAACCAGTATTGATAAGTAAAAATATATCTAATATCAGCCAATAACCATTATGGTTAAATATATTGTGCATCCCTACATGATAAGCCGCCTATTGCATATGTAGCCCAAGCACATTTATTTTCTGTTTTTTTTTTTTTTTCTGTGGTGACTGTCAGAATTACTGATGCTACATATATTTATGTTCTGGGAAAATCTAATGTGGTTGTAACTGATGTGTGGTTAAACTGTGGTAATATTATTGATTGGAGATATTGATCTATGTGCCATCATGAAAGGTTCAGTCATACAGTGTTCACAGCATGATATTGTCAATGAAATTGTCCAAATGGCTTATGATTATGGTTTGGTAATTACTGTACCATGTGTGTTAAGAGTGAGGGCTTGTCACAAGCCAGTTTATTGCTGTGTGCATGCTTCCTGTCTTAATCAGACCACAGAGTGAGATGAATACAGATGCAGTGCAATCAATATGAAAGGCGGCCAGAGAAAGTCATAGGACCAAGGACCCTGAACAAGACCGGCAGGATAAACTGGGATAAAACTAAAACCATGATATGGCTTAGCGCGATTATCAAAGCTGCTCCATGCAAGCTCTTCTATGCATCTGTATTCGATAATAATTATTCTATAGCAATATTTCTTTTTAGGCATAATGATATACAACCACAAATTTTTTACCATCATGCAGCAAACTTTTCGCAGTCATGATTTTTATCAGAAACTTGAGTTTAATTGATCAAGCCCTACAGCGAACCCTACAAAGCTTCACTTCCGCTGGTGACATATTTAAAGGAAATGCAGTGGAGAAGGTGCGCTCAACTCCCAAGTCGTTTAATGGGTGCGAGTAATAAAGAAGTTATCCAAAGGTAAAAGAGGAAAAACCGCACTCTCAAGATATCCTTTTAATAAATGTATTCGTACCATGTCTTACACAGACGCATTTCGGCCTAAGCCATCATCAGTGTGTCTATTTAAAGGAAACCTTTTCAATTTGTGCTCCATGTGCCTAATTTAAAGATGTGAAGGAAGCACTGCTCTGTGTGGTGGTTTTGGTAATCGTCAGTGGATGTATGGAGAGCGGCTTTTTGTGGAGAGGAGCTGGCAAAAACTCAGATGAAGTGGAATTTTAATTGGAAACAGTGAAGACGGAGACCCTCCTAGACAACTGCAGTGGTACTTTTTAGGTGAAAGGGGAGTCTGCAGATGCATGCCACCATCTGGTCTTGGGTTGAATTTCCTGGAGCCTTCTGCTCTAAAAACAAACCCCATCATATGGAATCTCATCCGCCGTCCTCAAAAGAAATGCAGAGAGCACATGTGCTCTTACAGTTAACCCCTCATGCGTGCTTGCTTAACTGTGAATTTGACTCCATTTTTGGCTGTAGATTGACCTGCGGGACGACCCCAAGACTATTGCCAAGCTGAACGATGTGAAGGAAAAGCCCATTGTGACAGAACAAGGCCAAAAGCTAGCAAAGGAGGTGAGAAATGGATAGTTCCTCTTTCTCAAGAACAAAATAAAAATGAAACTTTGTACTAAGAAAAACACAAGCAGAAAAAGCTAAAAGATTGTCGTGACTTACTGGTTAGACCTTAAAAAAAAGTGTCTCGTTTTCTATGCCTTTCCAGATTGGTGCCTGCTGTTATGTTGAATGCTCAGCACTGACACAGAAAGGCCTGAAGACTGTGTTTGATGAGGCCATTATAGCCATTCTGGCTCCTAAGAAAGGTGCGCTCAAGCGAAGACTGGGGCCACGCTGCATCAACTGCTGCCTCATCACATGATACACCAGCTCAAGGGCATCCAGTGACCAACTGACAACCAACCAGATTTCAATCTGACTTCTGAACTAAAGCAAGGCGAACCAATGGGCCCATTCACCTCCAAGTCCAAGTCATGGACGAGGAACTAACAAAAAGACACATTGTTCAGGAAGAAATGACACGAACACTAATCCTTGAGAATGGAATACAAAGAAAAACGGACAAAATGATTTATTGAACATACAAGCACAGAGAACAGACACCCTTTCTAATGACTAAAAACAATCAAACTGTAGTTCCAACGTGTCTGGCACAGCAAGCATGAGTTCCTTTGAGAGATGAAACAGCACAACCAAACCCATCGGTCATTTACAGAAGTAAGACTTTCTTCAAAAAGGGGAATTCAGCATCTCAATTTAGGTTGCAAAATACTTGCTTTTTACAAAATGTCTCAAGTCAGTACTAGCTTTATTTACAGGAAGAACGAGAGGAATGATCGAATAAATATACTGCCATTAGGAGCGAACAACAAATTAAATATCTATTCTACAAAAAAACAAACACAGAAACCATAAACTGGACATCTGAGTCAGGAAGCATTTCTTAGCATGTACTGGGACGGACAGTCGTTTTTTGACTCCAGTCTGGATCTCTTTCTTTCTCAGTTCCTTGTGGCCTGTGATTGTGTCCTTCTTTTCCTCACTTGAGCTTGTATGTGAGTTGTTTGCGATGCCAGTGTATCCAGACAGGAGCAGCGAGGAGGCCCGTTAGAAATCCAGTAGTTGCCCCAAGGGTACAGGAGTTGGGCCAAACCTGGATATAAGAGCCAGAAAATGAAGATCAAAACTGTCATTTTGCAGGAGCACAAGTGACTTGACTGGAAATTCTACAGAATCACTGTGGTGTTTTCAAATTTTCTATTTCAGACTGCTTTATTCCTCTTTCTTTTTTTAACGTAGAGTTTTGAGTGTTACGTATTGGTGGCCTTGCCTCTCAGGTGTGTGCCAACTGCTCTGCATTTAGAACTTTTGCTTCATATGATCAAGGCGATTTCAAATTTTGTTTTGTTTTTTTATTTAAATTTTATGCATTTTTTGCAGTCCATGCAAATATGTGGAGTGGTCTTTAAAGCTTCTAGCACATTGTGAGCAACAACAACAACAAAAAAGCCTTTATAAATAGTAGATCTAAATCTAAAATTAAAAGGCACAATGGTTTTATGGGAGAACATAATTAATATGAAAACTTGCTTTTGACGCCCAATGCGCAGTGGATAAACAAAATGTAAATTTAATGACTTGCTTCAAAATCTTTACTGAGTATAAAACAGGTTTTTCAAAAACTTTGCCTTTTTTATTTAGTTGTTTTGATTCATCGTGTAGATTTGAATGCCTTATTTCAGTCTTGCACATAAAAAAAGAAAATTAAATATGCAATTATTTTTCTGTTATATTAAGAAAAATAATAATTATTATTATACCAGTTAACTGACACACACACAAAGAAAACTGTTCAAAAGTTTTGGGTCAGTAAGAATGTTTTGAAAAAATGTATTGTGCTTACTAAGTCTGCATTTTCATTTGCAGTAAAAAATATGATAAAAACACTAATTATTATTTAAAATAAAGGTTTTCTATTTTAAATGTATTCCTGTGATGCTGAATTTTCATAATCATCACTCCAGTCTTCAGTGTCACATGACCCTTCTGAAATCATTCATATATGCTGATGTGGTGCAACATTTCTTATCAATGCTGATAACATTTTTTGATTCTTTGATATGAAGAAAGTTCAAGATAATGGCATGCATTAAAATATAATGTACTTGTCAGATTTAATCTATGCCATGCATCCTTTCTGAATAAAAATATTTATATAAAAAACATGATTGACCCTAAACTTTGAAATATATATATAGAGAGAGAGAGAGAATGAAAGAGAGATCAGCACTAATTTCTGCCAGTTTTATACAGAGAATGAGATTTCTTCCCTGAATACTTGATCTCTAATGACTGAAGATTTGAGTTTTAAATAAAAATGTCAGCAAAATTGATTATTCAGTTATCTCAAAACCATAATATGGGCATCAATATTGCAAGCGTCATGGCAATGAGAAGGAGAGAGTCTGTGTGAGTCACACCACTCTTCCATTCTCTAAAGCTAGACATCTGGATTGAACCACCCCAGAGTTTCTCGTTTGTTCACACTCAGCCCATCATCATGTGTTGAGAAGTCACTCTACAGCTTCCTCTCTCTCATCGTCTCTCTGCTCTCGTCTAGACATCTGTGTGTAGACAGCGTGTCGAAAAGCACACATGGGAGACTTCAGTGTGACATTTTGAGGGCAAAACGAGGGCAAACACTGACCTCTGATCAATGTCTCTGTACAACACATGAATAATTGAAGTACCAGTGCAGTCTTTCTATGCTTTGAGAATATTAAATTGTTCATGAAGATTGGTTCATTCCCAACAAAAATCTATGACTATATAAAAGTCTATGTCTATACTGCACAATTTATCGGTTGAGAGGATGAGTATATTGTCAAAAAGGGGTTTTAGTGTTACACTACACATATTTTTTTTCTATTTGACAATGATCCCTAGTATGATGATTTTGTTATATATATATATATATATATATATATATATATATATATATATATATATATATATATATATATATATAGAAAAATCGTCTCTTATGCTGATCAAGCCTGCCTTTATTTGATCACAAAACTGTACTCTTGTGAAATATTCTAATTTAAAATAATTATTTTATAAATTTTCATATATTTTAAAATATAATTTATTCCAGCAATGTCAAAGTTTAATTTCCACCAGCCATTAAACCAATCTTCAGTGTCACGTGATTCTTGCAGAAATCATTTTGATATGCTGATCTGGAGCTCAGTTATTATTGGTACTCAATTATTATCTGTTGAAAACTAATTTTTCTGCTTAGTATTTTTGTTGAAGCAATGATACCTTTGTAATCATAATTCTGATGAACTCGAATGGAAATCTAATGTTTAGTATGATTTCTGAGTGATCATGTGACACTGTCTAAGAGTAATAACTGCTGAAAATTCAGCTTTGCCATCACTAGAATAAATTACATTTCAAAATATATTATATTTGGAAAAAAGTTATTTTCATTTTATGGTCATAAACAGAGCATCAAAATCATTAGAGAAATGACAGGTTTTCCAATGAGAATGAGCAAATTAATTTACATTTTTTGGTAAACTATCCCTTTTTAAGAAACGTAATAACCAAGCGTGATGGACAAAAATCAAGATTTTTTTGCAAACAGAGAGGAATGAATTTGAATAAATATGTACAAAATGTTATAAATAGCACAAACATAAAACTGAAAGTTCAACAAAACCAAAATATTTATACAAAGCAATTTCTTTGGCATGTTCCTCGTTTCTGAGGTTTGATGCAAAATGACAGCAAGTGCTCTGAAACAAGGAACCTTCTACTAATAATCTGCTGCCACGGCAGAAATCTGCTTTTCACGGAGCATAATTATGGAACTAACCAATGCTCTCATTAAGAGACACATTTTTGAGGGGCTTCTTTTGCTTTACTAAACCGATATAATGAAGAGTCACAGGAACTCACAGAAGAAATGCGCTGGAATATGCTACAGACCAGACTCAAACCGCCACATTTCAATGAGCCAGAAGCATGTGTGTTAACTGCTATTTGATATTTCTTTTAAAATGACTGGAATTTCTGGAAGCAGTTTGCATTGCAATATTGGGTATTGGGCCTTCCTTGTTACACGTTACATGTTCTTGCTATTGTAATAATAAATTATACATAATTACATGCAAGTTACCCAAAACCAAACCCTAAGCATATAGTAAGTACATGTAGTTAATTACTATTACAAAGTACTTAAATGTACAATTACACTAACAAGGATACCTTAAAATAAAGTGTAACCCAATATTGCAATAGTGTAATGACACTAACCTGCCAGGGTCTGTCCCAGTCGAGAGGAATAGGGAAAGCTCCCAACCAGGCCCCAATCACACTACAGCCAGTGGTAATCTGAAGAGAGGTGTCCCACACTGACATCGCCCTGAAAATCACACATGCTCAACATCATAACACTGTACACTACCATTCAAATGTTAAATGAAATGAATGAAAACAGCACTGTATGTAGGATATTAAACATGTAGCGGGTATAGGGTGAAGTGATGTAGTATACAAGAGGACTATGAATGTTCGATGAAAACAGCTCCGTATTTACATTTGAGAGAGAAATTTCCTGCAGTGCTTAAGCAGAGATACTGCAGCTGTATAAACAACACACCGAATCTCTGATTATCATACCACTGGAACATCACTAAAGGATTCCGTGGGCTTGTTTCGAAACACTTCAGGCATTAAGCCACACTTAACTCCAGTTGCTCATATATGGGGATATGAGCATTGCAATTGTCATTTCAAAATGGATTTGCTTCATCTGTTCTAGATATAAGGTGTTCAACCTACAATAATCTCTTCTGTGTGAAATTCAATGAAAACTGGTGCTCCCATTCGTCAAAGCTGGACAAGGTCTCCATCTAGTGGATTCCAGCCATTGAGGACTCCTCACCAAAGCTCTTCCACACCATAAAGATAGAAATGGATGTTTCCGGTGGTTAAAATGTAAAGCGTTTATCCTCCACTTACCCATCTCTGCTGAAAACCCGGATCCAAGCCTGAACGTTAGGACCCAGTATACAGAGACATCTCAGTGTAGTGAGGGTGGACAGCAGCACGGCCAGAGAAAATGTCTCCAGAGCTGACCTATAATGTGAGGTATGACTAATACATTGGTATTTTACATTTTGGGATAAACAAAAAAAACACAAACACATACTTACTCAAGCAAATGTGCTCCGTATAGTACCACCACAGTATGAAAGAAGAGGCATGACAGTACAAAGTACAGACAGGATTTGAACAATCTGTTGATCTGTCCAAGAAATAACAAATGAAGCCCATTCAATTCTGAAAGTCATTAATTATGTTTGTTTGCATATATTGGAGAATGTGCTGCCCATCTCTACCTTGTAGCTCAGCGTGTTCTTCTTTGTCGGTGGGCTGATGCCAAGAAGCCAAAACACTGCGATGTTGACCACAGCAACAGATCCAGCCACACAATACAGCCAAACCATGTGGCTCCCATAAACAGAGAAGTTTTCCACAAACACAGCAGGCATCACAGTTGCCATGAAGATGGAGGAGGCAATAATGGCATGAGCTGATGCCATGCCCCTGATCTCAACATCCCACATTATGGAGGTTAAAGGGCAGTAATGTTACCTGATAAAGAACAATGAGAGTAAATCAATCGATTAAAAAACAATTCCAAAAGAACAGATGCGTGTCTTAAAAAAAAATTCACGTAAGGTCAAAGAAAGGACACAAATAAAAGAAACCCACGTAACAATGAGACTGGCAATCACCGGTTATGAAAATAAAAGCAAAGGAAAATATTGCAAACAGCTATAGTAAGTGATGCATTTAATGATGAATTAAATTTACTTTGAAGTAAAGACTTAACGTACCAATTGAGTGGTGCCTAACTAACCAAAGTTTATATATGCAAATACAAATTCCTAAACGAATACGTTACCAGATTAATCGAGCACTTCAGTATGTACAAATTACAATCGTATATTTTCTAAACCGAATGCCATAAGACTACAAATAAATGTAAAAGTCGAACAGTTTATTTACAAAACATGACTGCCGTGTACTTCCGGTAGAATGAAGTCACCAACAATCACTCAACTAAACAAAAATAATAAAAGATTGTCATAGTAAAATAATTTAAACATTATTATTATTATTATTATTATTATTATTATTATTTGTGGTATTAACATCCACTGCTACTACACACAAATTGTAGTTTCTCGCTAAATACAAAAAAAATACTTTAGACTTAGATACAAATGTATTGAGTGGTATCACTGAGTGGTACGTTTATGACTTTTATTTTGACACCAAATCTACGTCACCCTGTGAGCAGTGCTGCTTCTAGCTTCGGTTTAACAGTAACTGAAAATTATCTAGACGTGTTAACTAAGATTTTTCTGGCCCGTTTGAAGATGGTTTGCGAGAAGTGTAAGTAGTTATATTATAAATCATATTGTATAGCAAAGGGTTATCTGTTTTACACAAATATATGTATACGTCGTTGATGTAGTTAATATGCTTAGCTCGCTAGCAAGATCACTGAGAGAAACAACAGAACAGTGTGGTATATATATACAAACGTCGCTTGTAGTTTTTTGTTTTTTATCTCGACGATGTTAAGCATTAATATGCCGTGTATTCGGACGTGAAATTTGATCAATCAAACATGAAATGTGTGTGCTGTCGGTCTTTTGTGAATTATGAATGTTTGGATGGCCTTTGCAGGCGAGAAGAAGCTGGGGCGCGTTATCACGCCTGATACCTGGAAAGATGGGGCTAGAAACACAACAGGTAATCGTTTTAAAGATGAAATAACGTGTAATGCCTATTACCCTTTTATATATTTGTATTGAATATTACCCTACAAACCCTTATATTCCAGAGAGTGGTGGTCGAAAGCTTAATGAAAATAAAATGCTGACATCAAAAAAAGCCAGGTTTGTTGCATGGAATTTTATGGTTCACCAATACACTCTTGTAATACGTTTAGATTAAAAAGTTATAATAACATAATAACATTGTTTGTACTATTTTGACAGGTTTGATCCTTATGGGAAATCTGGATTTTCCACATGCAGAATATGCAAAAGCTCTGTCCATCAGTCAGGTTCACATTACTGTCAGGGATGTGCTTACAAAAAAGGTGAGATGGATAGCAAGGGAATGCTAAGGACTCTTTGTTTCTGTCACACATCTATATGTTCTCACCAGCCCTCTGTTTCTACTTTTACAGGAATTTGTGCCATGTGTGGAAAGAAGGTTCTTGACACCAAGAACTACAAACAGACTTCAGTTTGATTTATTATTAATGGGTTGATGGAGATTCATCTGTAGCTGAGAGGGGGATGTTTGTGGATATCTGTGCTGACTCTTTCAAGTGTTGAGAATGATCACTCGAGTTCACAAAAGAGCTTAGTTTGCTGCACTTTGTGGTGCAAAAGGAGTGCACTAAGTTTATGACTGTATTTATATCAGATATATCCGTGGCATTTTTCTCTCACTAAACAACCTTAGAGCAATATATTGGCTTGTACTGTTTGGATAATGTAGATGCCTTTGAGTACATTTGCTGGGGAGCATGTTTTAAAAATGTTCTAATTCATTTGGAAACTTTTTGTTTTTTTTAAGTGAATAATTTATCATTTTTTAATCCACTAAACATGACAGTGATAGGGCTATTTAATAAAAAATACGTTCTCTTCATGGCAATTTATTGCCCTATTTTACTTATTTAGCCATTGGATCTTAGCAAAGTTTAGACTTTCACTTATAAATGTTACCTGTTCCCGCAATTAAAAAATATGAAGTTTTTTGAAGTTATATTTCTTCTTCTGTTTTCAAAGCATTGTCATTATTACAAAATCTAATGTAAATATGAAACAAATACACACTGACATACACATATAAGACAGCTACAAGTTCAGTGTACAGTTCTGTTTATAGTCAGTTTCCATTGCGTATTCTTCTGCCATTGTGTCTTTTTGTCAACACTGTTCCAGATGTTTTCAGGAGATCTGTTTTTTCCTTTTTTAGTGATCATTTGGAATTTAATTTCTCTCGGATCCACACAATTGTATAATAGGGTTTGTAGATAGTAACTGTTATAGATGCTCTTATTACAGTATGTATATTTTTTGCCTTATTTTAAGCAATACTTAGATTCTGTATTATATAATTTCCTAAATAACAATTAAATTAAGAATTGTCCTGGACACCTACAGTATTACAACGTGAGACAACGTGAGTTTTTATCTGTAAATGTTTCTTTACAAATAAAATAGTTACTACATTTTGCAGGAATCAGTTAATTGCATAAAAAAACACAGACAAATGCATCTCATAACGGTGCTTTATTGTTGTGGTTGGCATTTGTTTTGATTTCTTATACAATTCAGTTCAATGCATTATGTAAAAAAGTGACAATATCCTAATGGCAATGTTGTTTAACCATTTATAAAATATGTCACACGGTAATGTCACAAGAAACCTTTCATTGATTTATGTAACTATAAATAATTCATCATGTTTGCTTATGACCTCTTAAATATTATCTGAGTATGTGACAAAAAAAACGTATTTCTTTTAAAGTTACATACAAATTAGTTCTAGTGTCTTCATTTTGTAAAAAGTCATAAGGTTAGACAAGTATCTGAGGCAATATGTTTAATTTAGTAGTTGTTAATATCAGAAGTTAGATAATAGAAATATCAGTTTTAAGGCAGCTGTGTGAATGTTTGGCCATTTGGTGTTAGTTTCTCAAAACTAGTAGTTCATGTAACAGATATTTCAATATTCACATTTTCTATTCAAACAGTGAAGACCCCTGAGTCTCAGTAGCTGGTGGAAAGATCTACAACTCTTGCTCAGTTAGATTCTCTTAGCACCATTGTGGGTTTCAAATGTAGAGAATATTCGTTGACCTGTTTGGCTGTAAACACACTGATGGAATTGGAGCTGGGGAGGTAGTGCGATCACTGTGCACCTTTGGTCAGGGCCAGGAACTCTTCTCGAGCTTTTGGATCCTCTCTGAACACACCCAGCATGGCGCTGGTCACAGTACGACTGTTCATCTTCTGCACCCCACGCATGACCATACACATGTGACTGCAACAACAAACGTCCATTCAGGCCACAAATAATATTTGAAATACAAATTTTCATGCGTATTATTGTAGAAATAATTCATCAACCATGACAGCCACTATAAGAAGCAGCTGGATGACTGCACTGTATTCTGAGCTTTAAAGTTCTAATCGCATTGAAGAAGCATGGGTTATTGAAAAAGAAGGCTAGGATATAATTTAATAGAATGATTGTGTTTTGTACTTACGCTGCTTCGATGACAACTGCCACACCGACAGGCTGCAAGGCCTCAGAGATTGCCATTGCTATTTGCTTTGTTAGGCGTTCTTGGACTGTAATAAAAAAAATTAACAAGAAAACACTTAAGAAATGTGAACAAATGTGAGGTGCAACATGGATTCAACAGGAAATTCTGAGGCTGAAACTGAGAGATGCTAATGGCAAAAATAAATGTTATAAAGGACTTTATATAATGTTACTATATAAGAAACACTATCTATACAGTTCAAAAAGTTTTGGGAGTGTAAGATTTTCAATGTTTAAAAAAAACTCTAACTTACATTTCAAAATAACTGTTTTCTATTTTAATAAATTGCAGAATGTAATTTATTCCTATGTTTGCAAGGCATAATTTTGCAGAGATCCTTCAGAAATCATTCTAATATGCTGATTTGGTGATCAATACATATGTTTTGCTGATAATTAAAAATAATGATTATTTTTCATGATTCTTTGATGAATATAAAGGAAATGTATTTGCATTTATTTGAAATGTACCTTTTGATTTATTTAATGCATCCTTGCTGAATTATAGTATTAATTTCTTTAAAATATATATAGATAATTCTATCTTTTTTACATTAATATAGGTCCATATACATTATATTTTAGATATCTAAATAATAAAACGGTTGTTACAGTTACCTTGAAGTCTGCGACTGTAGATTTCAACAATCCTAAGTGGGACAAAAAAATCACAGCATGTAAGTAAAAAAAACAACAACAAAAAAAACACCAAACATGTAACACTTATCAAACAACCAATTCAATATGTGGCTATTTCCTTCCCAAATAATGACAATAAATATTTAATAGAACTATAAATGCAAACTGTAAACATTCTAGACAATTTTGTGATAAGATTAATAATAAATATTAATGGGACTGATGAATGGTATCTCATGAAGTCTGGTTTATTTTAGTCAGGCAAAGAAAGCACCAGGCAGTACATGATATTTTGTGAGGATTGCAATGTTAATGGTTCCCACAACCACTCCACAGTGGAGGCTGGAGTTGAGGGGGATTTCCTCAGCGCCAGAAGTCAGCTAGTCTGGCGTTTTTCAGATGGGACAGGATACTGTGCCAGGCTTTGGATCTAAGCCTCAAGTGAATGGGCTGTGATAACAGAAGAACTCAGCCACTTGTAACTAATACATTCTCTTTTTCAGACCCACTCTGATGTGAGAACAAGGCCCTTTACCATCCGTCTGAGACTGGCAAACTAAATTTTGTCTGTGTGTGTGTGTGTGTGTGTGTGTGTGTGTGGTGTGTGTTTGCAAGTTGTATACTCACCTCGCAAGCTTACTGAGACCAACAACCTTTTTACTTGGCAGATATCCTATGTGAACCTATAGATAAATTAACATAAAAACATTTATTTCTCATGAACTACAACTCATAGAAAAGAACCCACTGACCTCCCAGCAAGCAGGCCCAAACAAAAGTATGCATCAATGCTTCCCTTACAACCCATGAAACCAGCTTGCCTAGCAGTGCAACATAAAGGATAACATAAACTGAGTGGCTAAAAGCATCTTACATTGCCTTTTTTTAGCAGAATCTTTAGACATACCTTGCCAAAAAATGGTACTAGATGATGTTCACAAAGCGAAAACATGTCAATATCTTTCACAATAACTAGCTCCTCGTGGTTTTCATCAAAGATGGCATCATTAAGGACATCTGTGGAATAAGAAAAACATAAATACAAAACTTAGTTACTTAAATTATTTTGATAGGGTTTACAGAAATTGAAAATATGAAACTTTGAAAACAATATGCATTATAAAAAGGCTTCTCATAAATCAGGTCAGTTCAGTAGAAAGTGTGATTAGTTTAAATAGTTCTTCACATCAAGCAGACTGTGTACTGAAGCTGGTGCTTTCAGCATCTGTTGCAGACTAATGGAGTAAATCCAGAATGACGTATAAGTATGTTACACAATACCTCATCAATGTAGTGGAATTGCCAAACACACCATGGGTAAATAGT
The DNA here is from genome assembly GCF_023724105.1 of Carassius gibelio. NCBI lineage: Eukaryota > Metazoa > Chordata > Actinopteri > Cypriniformes > Cyprinidae > Carassius > Carassius gibelio. Next base: position 10,689,518 of record NC_068407.1, read on the forward strand.
TGGAGTGTTATGTGATTTAGACCATTGAAAAACACTTGGATTAGAATGATGTGATCATAATTTGGATTACAATCAACACCCATGAATGTAACTAATAAAAAACCCAGTTTGGTGATGAACTAGTGAACTAGTGAGTACTAAAAATGCTCAGTGGGAAAAAAAAGTCAGGTCTGAAGGGGTTAATAAAATAAACAGTGAAACTACATATTAACAACTAGAAAATAATAACATAATTCTAACATATTTACGTTAAAGATACGCACTGTTCCAATAAACAGTAGAGTATAACGAGTAATATGAGATAAATAAAAACTAGCCTATACTAGCTGGAAGTGTTCACGCAGCCGATCTGCTGCTGTTGCTATAGTAACCACCTCCGGTGAAAGTGATTTCTACTGACTAACTTGTAATGTCCTACTAAAACGTCGTTTGAAAACCCTATATTTAAAACGGGATTTCAGAAATCAGCTGGAACTGTATTATCTAATTATTTTCTGTATAATATTAATAGCCTAGACGCTTACCGTAGATGGTCTCGTGGTAGCCTTTGGTCAGGAACTGCATGGCCTTTGCAGCTCGGAGCGGGGTTTTGAGGAGCCCCTGTCGGTCAGTGTTTTCTCCCAGACCTCGCAGGATGGTTGTGTACGCCGCCTCCAGAGCAGGTAACGGCGACTCTTCCTCCGTCTCTTTCCGGGATGTGTCGTTTTTGTGCTGGACAGAGACTTTTTTCGAATCGACTGTCAGCTCGCTAAAGCCGTTACGGCAAAGATACTCTGTGACGATTTTGCCTTTGCCCATACTGTTCAATTCTGCCGCCTTTTGGTATTCCATTGAATGTGCTTTAAATGACTAATTAAAAGAGAATAAAATATTATTATGCTATTATTGTTTATTTAAAAGTACAGTCGTAAAGCAAACAGATGTAGCCTATATTATTTCAGAAGTGCAACCGGTTCGCAGGTAAAGTTAGGCTACTGATCGTCGTAGCGCTTCTAAGTTGAGATTCAGTTGCTGTGTAAGTCTGTCCCACTCAGCCTGTCATTTATAGGAGCCCTCTACCACCACGGTGTCCAATTGAACACGTCGGTATTTAGTGTCAGCACGCGCTCTATTGTGTTTTACACATGTCACACCCTTTCTATGGGGTGTAATTGAATAATGCGTTACAGTCATGCAAACGGCGGAAACTGATTCGTGATTTGCTGGAGCTGGACTGAATGTAAAGGCACAAATGAGCGTCAAACTTCTGAGCATATGATCTCACGTGCTCACACGTAAGCCAGACCCCCATAAGCTGTATTAGACACGTCAGATTCTTTGAAAGTTTTACATTTACATTTATTCATTTAGCAGACGCTTTTATCCAAAGCGACTTACAAATGAGTACAGTGGAAGCAATCAAAAAGCAACAAAAAGAGCAATGATATATAAGTGCTATAACAAGTCTCAGTTAGCTTAACACAGTAAACATAGCATTATATAATATAATAAATAAATAAAAAACAGATAGAACAGAAAAAAATAGAGCAAGCTAGTGTTAGAGGTATACACACACACACATACACATAATTGCATAATTAATGAAAAGAAAATAGAATACAAAAAGATTAGAAAGGTCGTTTGATTTTTTTTTCAAGAATAGAATTAAAATAGTGAGTGCTACAGTTAGGAGATCAAATAAAGATGGAAGAGATTGGTTTTAAGACGATTCTTGAAGATAGGTTTTAAATAATAGACTAATAATAATAATAGCCTAGTAACTAGACTTAATGTTTCTGATAATGTTGTTTTGTTGATGTGAAATATAAATGTATTGGCAAAGAATTATATTCATTTGAAAGGTGTACACAAATGCCCATTGCATGTGACTTCCCATTGATGTTAATTGTGTACTGAGCTTAGGATATTTTATATTCCATTATTTAAAATCTAACTATCACAAAGAATTTATTTGCATATTAATATTACATAAAATTATTGTTTTGTATGTTTATTAAGTCATATCTTCCGCATATTTCCTAATGATTTAGTTACTTTCCTGGCAGGCACATTTAGTTCCCATTATGTTAGCAAAATCTGATCAAAGTCAAAAGATAGATTTATTGAGGGATTTTTTTTTTAAGTTGTATTGTTTTTTCTTATTTATTGAAATCATATGACTGAAAATATTAACATTAGGGTCATTCCAAATAGCAGCATATCCAAAACTGATTTCTGTGACAAAGCTCGTTTTCCCCAAAAAAGGTCAGTTTCTTGCTTTAAATTTAATCATGTGAACGTCAGGCGTGTACTGTTGAAATAGCTTACAGTGGGTTTTGACTGTATGCAGCTAGACTTTATTTCATACAAAAAGTAATGAATTAGTGATTGAATGTATTAGTCTACATGGAAATAGGGGTCCACAACTTATTGACCTTATTTCTGGACAAAAATAGCAAAAAATGGCCAAAGATGTGTAGAGGATCAACAATTTTTTCGTTTTCTCAAGCGCATGGGGTGATTTTTTTTCCACAACATATTATTTCTTTATCATTCAAGTGTATATTTTAAGATCAAATTGGGTACCAAGCTGAAATAATGTCCCAAAGGGTTCTTTTTTAACCCTTTGCTGCACCCGACCTGAACCCGAAAAATCACACGTAAGCCAGGTCCCTTAGTGCTAATTGGGCATTGTTTAAATGCCACAACCTAGCTAGGCATTGTTTCTGACCATGTCCATCCCTTTATGACCACCATGTACCCATCCTCTGATGGCTACTTCCAGCAGGATAATGCACCATGTCACAAAGCTCGAATCATTTCAAATTGGTTTCTTGAACATAACAATGAGTTCACTGTACTAAAATGGCCCCCACAGTCACCAGATTTCAACCCAATCTTTGGTATGTGGTGGAACGGGAGCTTCGTGCCCTGGATGTGCATCCCACAAATCTCCATCAACTGCAAGATGCTATCCTATTAATATGGGCCAACATCCCTAAAGAATGCTTTCATGAACCGACGACCACCAACTGCAAAGCCCCAAAATTCAAAAACTTGCAGTTTATGCTCAGTCAACTTTTTGGACCATTTTGGATTTTTTCTGTAGTTTATTTATTTATTTATTTATTTATTTAAGCTAATTTGCTTTGTTTTGTTAACTTCAAAAGTAAAACTATTTTAAATATCTTCAGGTTCAGGATAGGTGAAGTAAAAGGTTCAAATAAACCCTTTTTCAGGCTGTTAAGTATAATAAAAACGCTGTCAAATGAACTTTTTTTGCTCTTTTTGACCACAGATGGTCAAGATGTTATAAAACATGACAAATAACAATTTCTGGGGTCAGAATTGTATTGAAAAATGTGTCCAATTGTCTCTGCGAGTTGGTTACATCAAAAGTTATGCCACTTTAAATCATATTTAGAGTTTTCGGGTTTGGTGCAAAGGGTTAAAAATTAAGCATTTTGGACATTATTTCAGCTTGGTACCCAATTTAATCTTCTAATAGACACTTGAATGATAAAGAAATAATATGTTGTGGGAAAAAAATCACCCTATGCGCTTGAGAAAACAAAAAAATAGTTGATCCTCTACACATCTTTGGCCATTTTTTTTTTGCTATTTTTGTCCAGAAATAAGGTCAATATGTTGTCAAATGTAAAAAAATAACCATTCCATTAAATTCCTGGGGAAAATGTGTTCATTTGTCTCTGTATGTTGTTTACTTCTAATGTTATGCCTCTTTCTATATCACTTTTAGATTTTTCGGGTTCCGGTCTGGTGCAGCAAAGGGTTAAAAAAGAACCCTTTGGGACATTATTTCAGCTTGGCACCTGGCAGATTATGAAAATAGACACTTTAAGGATTTTAAAAAATCAGGTGGCATAAAAAAAGCCGGGGGGTGCGCGTGGACCCCTATTTCCGTCTAGACTATATTAACAATAAATTAATTGTATGTATAGATTAACATGAATGTTTTGGAATTATGCAATAGTTACTTACAATGTTCGAGAATAATCAAATGTATTTGCTCAGAAAGTACAAAAGAACACAGAATCCAGGATCATAACCAAAAGGAGATTACTCCTTTATGCAATGTTCTAAAATAACTCAGCAACTCCATTGCATCAGTATATTGCGTCACCAGGCTTCTTTTTTTTTTTTTTTTTTTTCGTGGTGATGGTGAAGGTTCTGGTACAGCTGCTGGCCTATGAGAGGTAAAATGGAAAGCTGGCTGACTGGCCTAAATTATTATTATTTGCTCTTTGGAAAAACATCACAGTGGAATTCAAGAGATGAGCTTTATCAATTTCAGAACTTTTGGATGCTGCTGTGATTGTGTGAGTGTTTGCATTGGAGTGTTTTTCTTTTCTTTTCTTTTCTTTTTTTGATAGTTCAATATAAATTAAATGTTTAGTGATAATGTGTATGCTTGATAGTTTTACATTATTTAAGGTTTTTACTCCAAACAATGTACAATTATGTTATTCTGGAAATTTTACATTTTAAGTGATATTTTTAAGCATAGGTCAAACCATTTCTAAATGTTTTGAATTATAAAAGCCAGACATGCAAAACAATTGGGGAACCGAAATATATATATACAAAATACAGCTGAGCTAAACGGAAGGATCTGGTTCACTAAAAAGCCAGAATTCCCTTCGCCAGTCGCAAGGCCTGCTGCGTGCTCTGTTTAATGTAGACCTGCTTTGACATTGTACAAGGATGATGCTGTTCTGCTGTTAACGGGCCAGACGTCACCAGTGTATGACAAGATCAGGATATCAGTGGATGGCATGAATCACAGCATCCATGCAAGCAGATCAAATAAGCCAGGTTACTTTGGAGACCAGGCGAACAAAATGCTTTCCCCTCAGGCTTTTTGGACTGTTCATGACCCATGTGCATGCACAGAGGAAGAGTTTCTAACTCACTATTGAAAAAACCTTGAGGGAACAAGTATTAGTGTTTTTATACATGATGTAGAAAATTGCAAGATTTTGCCAAATTTATTATTTAAAGGGTTACAGTTGAGGTCAAAAGTTTACACCCCCCTTTCAGAATCTGCAAAATGTTAATTATTTTTAACAAGACGAGGGATCATACAAAATGCACGTTATTGTTTATTTAGTACTGACCTGAATAAGATATTTCACATAAAATATGTTTATACAGTCCACAAGAGAAAATAATAGTTTTATTTTTAAAAATGACCCAGTTGAATATTAAAGGCCCCGATATACTTCAAACTGAATCGAAGAACGAACTGATATGACGTCATTTCGAACAAAATCAGGCCAAAACAAAGTACGTTTTGAGTTCGTTTCTGCAGTTTGAAACAGCTGACCAAAGGGAACTTCCTGGGGAAGTTCGTTTCGGCTCCTAAACATCTTTGAGTTTCTATTAGTCTGTGGCGTTTACACAATCGGTGGGTATGTTCTGAAACTCCACCCTCTTTGATGTGCGATTTTTTTCTTTCGTTTCTTATTCAATGGACGTCAGACAAGAGAGAACACTATCTCTGGCCTAGCCACTAGCAACATGAATGTCAAATAGCTGAGCTGGCACAAATATATCTGCACCTGTAAGATTGCTCGCAGAGACTTTAAAGATTCAGAAAAAGCATTGATTCCTAGAAAGAACTGTGGTAAGAACTGGTAACACTGTGTTGTTACCTGGATGATCCAAAGCTGTTTTTTTGTTTTTTGTTAGTGATTTAGTTGTTCACGAGTTAAACTTCCTGCTGTTCTTCAGAAAAATCTTTCAGTTTTAGTTTTAGTAATTTATTTATTTTTATTTATTTATTTATTTTCATTTTTTATCTAACATTTATATTTTATTTCAGCTGTATTTCAGTTTACAAAAAAATTTAAGACTTTAATTTTAGTTAACAATAACAACAATGAACACTAGATTACAGCAAGGGTCAGCTATAATAAAGTAAGGTTGAAAATTTCTTCACAAGAAAAGAACACCCTGGATGAATGGCCGTATATTTTTTGAGAAGAATGGTTCTATGAAACATGTCTATAATGTACAGACACATGTACGGCTACACAGGAGATGTTAAAATCGAAAAAAGATATCTGTGCAAATCAGTGTGGAGAAGTTCTTCAGGCACAGGACTTTAGTATTTGCTGATGACGTGAGGAACGAAAGCTGTGTCGATCACGCTTGAGATACAGGCCATATGAGAAACCACATGTTCTGAAACAAAAGCTTCCCTTCACAAGAACATGTATTGTATACAGTGGCAGCCATATTAAGCATGTGGCGATACAAGTCAAGAATTGAGATATCAGATTAATAAAAAAGTTCATAAAAAATGAAATCATGTTATTTACGTCCAGTCCTGTATGACTATTTCCTCTGTTGAATTTAAAAGCTTTTTTTTTTTTCACTAGAAAAGTTTAAGGTTAGATTGAAGCCAGTGAGAACTTATTTTCTTGGATTCAGCAAGGATGCATACATTTAATCAAAAGTGACAGTAAAGACTTTTACATTGTTACATTTTACATTACAAAATCAGCATATTGAATTGATTTCTTTAAGGCATACTCCACCGCAAAATGAAAGTTTTGTCATTAATCACTTACCCCAAACTCGGAAAAAGCTTTGTTCATCTTCGGAACACAATTTAAGATATTTTGGATGAAAACCAGGAGGCTTTTGACTGTTCCATAGACTGGCAAGTAAAATACACAAAAAGTATCGACAGAATATTCCATCTGCCATTAGTGATTCAACCATAATTTTATGTAGCGGCAAAAATACTTTTTGTACGAGAAGAAAACAAAAATAATGACTTTATTCAACTATTCGTCTCCTCTGTCTTTCCCCACATCATCGTAGCTCCATTTTGGAGAATATGAGCTAAAGGCTGCATACGTTCTTCTGTTTCAGCTGCGCCACTAGTTTTCTACATGTATTTGCACTTTGATTTGAAAGAAAACAGTGCATCCTTGTTCCGCAGCTGACACTGAAGAACATACACAGCCTGCTTTCAGCACATATTCTCCAAAATGGCGCTATGGTGATGATGTGGGAAGATTTGCATAACACCGCCCAAATGTTCAGCCAAAAAAACAAGGCGTTACTTTATTGTTGCTGCCACCGTCGCCAGCATGTTGTGTAGATGCTCTGTGTTTCGTTGCGAATGTGAAACTACTTTGTTTGGTCTTCCAAAAGAGGACATGTTTACAACACTGTTCCAGAATAGTTCAACCCAAATATTCAAATGTGTGCAGCGCATTGTAAGTACGTCTGTAAGTACGTTAACATATTTAAAGGATTTGCCACTGATGATTCAAACATGAGTTTTGAGCAGTGTAGAGTAGCGCTTGTTTATCATTTCTCAGAACACAAATGCAGACATGGTTTTATGTTTACGCGGCGCAATGCAACGCAACTCGTAAAAAGACAGTATAAGTCATTATAATCCGTAATTACTGTATGTCCCTATTGGATGCAACAAATGCCTCGTTTAAAATGTGTTTTATTATTTTTGTCTTGTTGCACCAGTGTTCTGACCGGGACACGTCATCAAGGTGGCTTAACATTTCCATCACATGCTAGAGGCATTCAGCCTATCAAAACTCTCTGGATAGCAGGCCAATCAGAACACACCTCGCTTTTCAGAATGATGAGATATGCGGGGCATAGAGGAGAAATAATAAGGTACTGTTTGTAGAAAATAAGGTGTTTTTTTTTTTCCCTTTAAACTGCATAAACACATTTAATTACATCAAATACCCAAAATAATTTTTTTTTTAGCTCAATCATATGACCCCTTTAAGAGTGGCAGGGGCCTCCCCTTTAGAAGAATTACTCTAAAGAAACTCAGTATCGACCTACAGGGCAATGGTCTAGGTCGAGATTGTGTTGCCTACACCAGGAGTCTCATGTAGCCTAATGTAGGGCGATTATATAACTAGAAAAACGAGCAACTGCATGAAAAAAGCGTTGCCGATTAAAAGAAAGAATAATCTTAATAATAATAATAATTTATTATTATAATAATAATAATTTGTCTCATGTAGGAAGCCCTAGAATTTAAGAATAGTGTCGGTAATCTCTGCCGAGAAACCAGAACATCAATGTACTCCACTCAGGGGCCACACACATAATCCTAATGTGGGTGCCAATCATGCCCCGAGCCTGAGTCAACAGGTCATGTCTGAGGGGAACCTCCCAAGGAGGGCCAGATAACAGACTAACTAATTCTGAGAACCACATCTGAGTGGGCCAGTACGGGGCCAACAACAGCAAATGTTCCTCTCTGTCCATACTCTTAACAGAACCATGGGCCAGAGAGTCCATACCAAAAGTGATGGAGGAGACAGGGAAAACCAGATCGGGCAATGCGTAGTCATGCTTGAAGCAAACAAGTTCACTTCTTCTTGGCCGGACTGCAGCCAAATGAGACTCACCAACTGAGGGTGCAATCTCCATAATCCATACTCCGCCCTCCAAAGTCTGTCTCAAGAATAAGTCCGCTCTTGAGTTCAGGTGACCTGGGACATGGACTGCTCTGACCGACCGGAGCCAGAGACATGTCCATTGACCTTGTGTTTGAGGCCAGTTTAAACAGAAGAATAAAGTATCAGCAAGCTTTCTTCCAAAGGCAAACCTGAGGAACTTACTGTGTCTCTTGACAATCTGGATGCAGAAGTACACATCTTTATAGATCAATGGTCACAAACCAATCTCTGGTTCAGATAGAGACAGGATGAACCTCTGCGTCTGCAATATGAAATTGCTACTCAAGCACAAGATTAGGTGACGCAAATCCAAATTAAACAGTCAGTCAGATTAGAAGTTAAAGCGTTAGTTCCTAAATGGGAAGTACCATAAAAGCTGGATGGTGTAACCATACAACAGACTAATCATCCTTCTTGAGGCACTGAAACACCCAAGTTGTGGGGAAAAACTCTAAAACAGGAAATAGATCCTAAAATCAGGCAAGCCAGCACCAACCACAGAAGTGAAAGCTTGGATGTCAACTTAGACCCTGCACCAATGGCCTTAGAGCTATCCTCTCAATCTCCGTAGCTAAAAAACTTAACACACTAATAAATTGCCCACATTTATGCAAAAGTTCAAGCTCAATGTGACAGCAGAGCTGACAAGAACAAAGTAATTAGTCATCCAAATCACTACTTGGTAGCATGAAGCATGCAGTCACGTAGTGGAGCCAATCATGTGAAGCAAGTGTTGGTAGCATAAGTGCAGCATCAATCACATGAAGTAGGCTGACTTTGTTAAGTATTTATAGCTTGCCATAAGAAAATACTAGTGCACATGAACTCATTCACACAGTTCTCTAAAATGCTTGGTAGCATGAAGTGCCAAGACCATAGTGCATGACCAGGGCAGGACTTAGGGGGGTGGGGTGCCCTGGGCTTGAGGTTGTGTTTGGGCCTTATACCTACAATACAAATGCCCTCAAATAGAACATCCTTATGGAGTAACACAAAATACACAAACATATGCTTTGAGGTTAATAAATACAATTAATATGCAACACGTCTAGGCTATTCAAAGTTTAAATGTGATATTAAATATTCATTACAATATAATAAACAGAATGTGTTCTCTCAGTTAAGAGATCAAAACCCTGAAATAACTTTGACCAAAAAAAAAAAAGGATGTTGGCTTATTAGTATTATAAAAGTTACTGTTATATCTGTCCTCTTAAGTCAGGTTCTTTTTTAATCAATAAATTCAATCGAATAAAAAGACATGTTGGCTATTAACAATGAAATGAAATCACAGTCAACAAAATTCATAGATAGGTTGTGCATAAATGTTAAGCTTAAACAGAAATATTAAATGATTGGAAAAATTTAATAAGCTACTTTTTAAAGGGGAAGTACAATGATGTTTCATGTATTCAGAGTTGTTCACAGTGTTAAAAAGATGGATTCTCATGCTAAACATGGACAAAGTTTTAAAACATAATTTAGAAGAATGACTGAGAAGTTCTGTGCCGAAACTCTTACTTCCGGGTTCGTACAAGTTTCGGCTGTTTTTTTTTTAGATCGTGGATCTAATGACATAGACGAGAACGGAAGTCCTTATATGAGCATTTCTCCCGGAGAAGCGCACCCGCACACACATATACCAGAGGAGAACCAGAGGAGCATATCAATGCACTTCAAAATAGTTGGCATCGCTGCATAGGATTTGTTCGAGAATGCCTCCAAATAAGTGCATCTTTGGAAGTGAAAGAAAGTTTACCGTATTTAGCTTCCCCAAAAACCCAGCATTACATGAACAGTGGATGCAGTTTGTTTTTCCGGGACAGCAACAGAGTGTATCAAGTGCGTTTGTGTGTTCTGGTCATTTGAGTGACGAATGTTTTATAAACAAGGTCCAAGTCGACGATGGATTTGCACATCGTTTGCTATTAAAACATGGAGCCTTCCCAGTGATAAAAGACCCCATTCATGGATGTACAATTGCATCAGATTTCTATATTTTGTTGGACATCAGCACATAAGTGAATATATGTTAATGGAAACAACACGAAACATCAGTATTATATCTCCGCTCACAGCACTTTTGACTTTTTGAATATATGAAGGATGCAGTACTACACTATTGGTACTCAAGATTAACATGAGATTAGGTGAAACTGTTATGTTATGTACCCTTTAAAATAAGAAACTACAAACGCCAAGAGGTGGCAGCAAGTGACTTTCTTAATAATTGAGTTGAATCATCCGATTAGTTTAAAAAGTTGATTAATTTAACTTTGCCTGATTTTACTAATTTTTTGGTCTGTGTATGACTCATCCACTATATTTTAGCATTTTTTGGAAGCATATATATATATATATATATATATATATATATATATATATATATACATACCTTAGTGATGTCAGACGTTTCACTTCTTGAAGCTTTTGCATATACTTTGAGATAACTGTGAATATGGCACCCAAGTTGTATGGACTATAGTTGGGATGTTCTTTATGCTTGTAAGCTCCAGGATTCATTTAATGTAACTGTAAGAACAGTAGATGCATATTTTTCAAAATCTGAATGAAAGCCATACGGGTTTGAAATAATACAGGTAAATCTGGTAAGTAATTATATATATATGTATGTACATATGTATGTATATGTGTGTGTGTGTGTTTGTGTGTGTGTGTAAAGACCTCTAACACTAGCTTGCTCTATTCTTTTTTTTTTATTCTATCTGTTTTCTTTTTATTTATTATTTTATTTAAAATCCCATGATACGTGTACTGTGTTAACCTAACTGAGACTTGTTATAGCACTTATATATCATTGCTTCCACTGTCCTCATTTGTAAGTTGCTTTGGATAAAAGCGTCTGCTAAATGAATAAATGTAAATGTAATTTTTCAAGCCAATACTGGAATCTGTAAAACACAAACTCTGTTCCTTCTTGGCGTGTTATAACTATTGAAAATATTATTATGAAATGCTATTTCTATATTTACTTAATTTAATACTGCCTTCCATTCTAGTATCACACCTTAATTCCATGAAATTGGTTTTGAGCCAAAGATCTTGTGATTTCTTAGTTCATTCACATGAATTCTCAAAGCATAGACTAATCAATGATCTAAATATCCTTAGAAAATCCTTTTAAAACTACTCACTTTCTGTAAGTTTTAAGTCTTAGCTTTGAAAGACTAGTGCATTCACTAAAAATGAACAGTTTAAAGTGCAACAAATCAGATAAAAACTAATAAAAAGAACACCAATAATTAATCTCACACTAAAAAAGTACCCTAACAACATAACAAATGCAGTTTACAAATAAATCAATCAAATTTGTGTTGTGGTTGAAAAAGGCATTTTTATGTTTAAAGCAGATTAAATCAGTAGAAGGCAGTATATCACTTTTAATTATTCTATAAGGATTAATTGAAACAACTTTACATGAAATAAGAGGTGGGGGTTGTCTTAGCAAACGACCTAAAATTAAAACTACTTTTTATATATTATATACCTCTATTTAAGTTTGGAAGGATATGTTGTAAATTCCATCCAAATGTCTCCAAATATCAGGAAACAAACACTGCAGTATCCTTCAAGGAATTAAGAAGGTTGGACACATTTTTGCCTAATCTTCCTCATGTGAATTTTGCTGACTAATACTTTCTAAAGTCGCATGATTAAGTAATCCACAGAGAGCCCTATATGAATATCAAAGTATCTGAGCACTCTAAGGAGATGAAAAGCATATGTTGCTAGAATCCAACCACACATGAGCTTCACTGATTGTAAAGGTCAGTAGTTAACACTGTGGCTTACAGGGGGATTTTAAAGAACAACAAGCCTTTGTCACAGGACATGCACCCATGTCACCTGACTAGGTTTCATGAAGGATGAAGGAAGACCCACTCACATGACAATCAACGCTATCTACTTTCTTAGAACTACTTGTAGAGAAACTCTTTTATTTTTACCTTATTGTTTGCTATATTATAGCTAAATATAATGTCAGGGCGTTTTTTAAGATTATTTTTCATTACACTCACAAATATATATATATATATATATATATATATATATATATATATATCTTTAAATTATTATTATTATTAAGATTATTCTTTCTTTCTGCAATTGCTCGTTTTTCTAGTTATATAATCGCCCTACATTAGGCTACTACATATCAAAACACGTTATGCAAGTTACTATCCATTCCCGCGAGTTTGCTTTTATGTTGTCAGCACAGACACTTAACGTCTTCATTTGTTTATATATTTTCACTTGAGCCACCAGCTCAGTCCTGAGGCTGTCGTCCAGAGCAGACTACAGTTTGGGGACTAGGACTGGATGAAGCCCGAATCGTTAACGAGGCGTTCTTTCGAATCGGATCTCTTTTATGGAGCTGAACCGATTCACAAATATCGCCTTAACGATTCATTTATCGAACTGAACAGATCCAGGAGGAAATTGTTCGGACATGCCCGATTCGCGGTAGTAAACCGAAAGGAGAAGATAACCAGAATGAGAAGACACGAATTTTAAAAGTGTACTGAGAATTTAATGAGGCAAAAAGTAAGTTACTTTAATTCGGAAATGCTAAAATTAATTTAAAACGAATCTGAAGTATGTTTTTGTGCAACATTGTATGTCCTCATTGTTTTATCAACATACGAAAGAGTTTTAGTTTTAATAAATATCACTGTACCACGTGGAAACCTTTTTAGCTAAGAAATTAAATATAGTTTTAGTAGGTATTGGCCTAATTTCAATGCAAGTTATGATTAAAGTGCTTTTATGCACATAAAGGCTGAACACACTGAAATTAGATAGGATATTAAATTAAGCAAAATATGTTCACCTATTTATAATTATTTATAACGCTTTTAAACTGCAAAACGTGCCTATATTCGGCTTTATTGTTCGGAAAGTTTCAGAAATATATCAGGATATCAGGGACCACCTATGGTCGTAAATATGTAAAATAACGTCTGAATCATATTTGAACCGATTCTCTGAAACTAACTGTTCAAACGAATTGATTCAGACATCACATCACTAGCTGGAATTCGAGCGGGGAAGTGACGCGTTCTTCCAAAGTCTTTCCCCATCCGCATCCGCCGGAACACAGAACTTTGCGCAATTGGAGTCCCTTGATGTCAGTCAACTGCAGCTTTGCCACCAGCACCTCTCCTGATTCTCTTCTCTGCTGCACTTGGCGACCATAACGGCCGTTAGGGAAAGAAATGCCAACGGGATGAGGGGATCGTAAGGCTATGTAAATACAAAATGTAAAATGTTTACGACACATTGACGTGCAGTTTGCTTTTCGATGATCGCAGTTATGGTTCCAATCGAATCCCGTCCGTGTGTTTTATCCGCCACCGTCTCTAGCCTCGGGAAAATGTACCCGACAATTCTTGATTGCATTTTTTTCACAAACAAAAGAAGACACACGAAAAACCAATAAAAGAGCACGACAGAAGGATCGGTGAGTTTATCTCCCCGTGTGTTGTGAATGCCCATCGATTATTTCATGTTATGGCAAATGTTCGATGTCTTTTAACTAGTTTTTTTTTCAGTCGGCCCCCTTTCTGATTGTCCGAAACCGGTTCAACTAAAGCAACCAAGAGACATGTATAGAAACACTTAAAATGAGGTACATTGAGTTATTCAGCAAATACTTAGATTGGTGATCATCCACAAATATAATGTATGCTATTCAGTGGTTCTAATAGCAGGCAAAGTGTGGTGACAATCATGAGGATATCCCAAAAAATACCGCTATTTCCTTTCCTGGATTGACTGCTATACCTGCCTCACTGTTAATGCAAAGGCCTACACTAGTCTATTTAGCAAAGTTTATGTCATGTCAATAAATAAGTAATAGGTTTATTTTTTTTTTTTACTGACATAAATTTAGGCACTTGGCAAAGAAAAGTTATTATCTTTATCTGAGGTTTATTAACTTATGAAATGACATAACATGTCAAAGAATAAAAATGCTTGGCTATAGAGTAAATCCAACCAAGTTCAGTTCTGTGTGATAAACTTTTCATCTTAAAGGTTTTTTTTTTTTTTTTTTTTTTGCTTATTTCTTACATTTCACATTTTCTTCAAATTGCACACCAGAATAGATTTTTTAAAATATATATATATGAATTTTAAGCTGTGAGCATACATTTTTAATCAGCTTCACAATTTAACTTTAAGGACAATTTATTGCTGTTATGTGGGCCACTTTTATTTTATTTTTTTATACATATGTGACCCGCGAGCACAAAACCAGTCATAAGTAGCACAGGTATATTTGTAGCAATAGCCAACAAAACATTGCATGGGTCAAAGTTATCGATTTTTCTTTTATGCCAAAAATAATTTGGATATTAAGTAAAGATCATGTTCCATGAAGATATTTTGTAAATTTCATACCATAAATCTCTCAACTTAATTTATGATTAGTAATATGCATGGCTAAGAATTTTTTTTTTTTTTTGCACCCTCAGATTCCAGTTTTTCAAATGGCTGTATCTCAGCCAAATATTGTCCTATCCTAACAAACAAAATAAAACATTTTTTTTATTCTGTTTTCAGATGATATATAAAATCTCAATTTCAAAACATTGACTGACCCTTATTGACTGGTTTTGTGGTCCAGTGTCATAAAAAAAACTTTATTAAAATTGTATTAACAACTTTATTAACATTTTATGTTGGATACTATAATTAAATCTGGTCATTCTGAATCTGAACAATTTTGACCAATACTTGTGAAATGAATTTGTGAAATTAAATAGGAAAGAATCCATAAATAATCCCAAAATATCATAAAACAATCACCACTAGAACTTGTTTTTGAGACAGATATGTGAGGTCTCTACAGTGTCTGCAGGGGGAAAAAAACCCATACTGAATCTGTTAATAAAAAAACTTAGAAAATATTTTATGAAATATGTCAAATGTTAGATAAAATGTTTTTGTAACTTCCGAGAGGCAATTTGCCTCAAACCTTGTTTAGTTTGTTTGAATTTGCAAAAAGTGCACTGATCCAAGTGCTATCAGGTGGGAAATGTTACTCAATATAGGTTTAATGCCTATCTATATGTCCTAAATATAGGGGGTTATGACCCATTGCTGCATAAGATATACAGTGGTGTAACTTCAGTAGGCCCATAAAACCTCCTTAACACCACAGCTTTACAATGGACTTTTCCCCAAAAAGTGTGGTTTGTGGAGTTTGAGGATGCCTAGGAATATTTTCTATTTCTGGAGACCTGCCACAGTGCTTAAGTGGGTTTGTTCAGAAAACAAATTAGCTTTTGAAATATTACCTGCTAGTTCAGGGTATCACAGATACATTCTTTTGACACGCAAGACAATTAACAGAGAGTAAGAGGCTCTAAACTCCTGCTGGCATATTTCTGCGTGCAGAGGTTAAGGCCTGTCCAGATATTTTAGTTGTCTTGAGCAGGGCTTAGACATTGCAGCAGACGTTTCCTAGAAAGCTGCTTCACTACATTAAGTACATCAGTAATACTGTACAGGGAGGCCACATTAACTAACATGAACTAACGAGCAGTATGTTTTTTTTTTTACAACATTTATTAATTATAGTTAGTGTTAAAAATGTTTAGTGGATTATCTATTGCTTACAGATATCTTTTTAAATAAATGTTTGGTAAATGTTGAAATTAACATATGATTAATAAATGCTGAACTAATATAGTTAATGTTAGCAACTGAAACCTTATTGTAAAGTGGTAACATCTGGTGTTAACTTCTTAGTGGCCAGGTTGTATGATTCAAAATAGTCTCAAATATCAATGCTAATAGATTTGTTTATTGGATATTTTATTAAAGAAATTACAGGCTCCATGTGTCTTAAATTTATACTGCACCCTTAAAAACAAAGGTTCTGAAAGGAGATTTTTACAGTGATGCCATAGAAGAACCATTGGTGAATTGTTCTTTAAAAAAAAAGTTTATCTTTTGGACCCCAAAAATTGTAAATAATAGCATACATAATGCTGTTAAGTTTTATATTAAAACAAAAACAAAAAATGTCATGGTATTACGTGGATCATAATTGTGTGATCGTGTTAATTACAAAAAAAAAGCTTGCTCCTTGCGTTTAAAAGGACTAGTGTATAGTTGAACAAAGATGCCACTTTTTCTTAGAACAGCTATAGTATAACACACCATTGCTGAGGCTAGGTCTGTCTTATCTGTTGTGCAAGGAAGTACATCCCACCCTGTCTGTCTGCTATCCAGGGCATGGATGTGTTATGGTCAACTATATGTACGACTCTACCACTGAGTGTACTCCTATTTTACTTCTTATAATACAGATGTTTTTATCATCAGAGAAGGGCATATTTTACATCAGGTAGTTTCTGCAGTTACTGAAGGCGTATGCGGTTGACAGGGCCTCTTTCTTAATCTTGTGTGGTGCTCAGACTTTTATCAAAAGAGTTCAGGCACGACCAGCAGGCGAGATCTGTCGGTGAACCGGAGCTGAATTTTGGTGTGAATGTTTATTTTAAATGACTCTGTAGATTGTGAGCGTCTGTCCGGCATGAGAACGAGGCGGACTGTTCCGGACTGCTTCCTCTTCTGGCGCTTAGGTGCTAGAGATGTCTGGTGTAGAATTTGGCTGCAGTATCAGGTGAAGGGGGGCGAGGCCTGGGGGGACAGAGGGGGCTGTGCCCACGCTACCAGGAAGCTGCAACTCTGGGCAAGACTTGTTAGTGTTCTTGGTAGCAGAAACCCAAGCTGAGCAGAGAATAGCATAGTATTTAACGGGCTAGTGTTTTGTGATCTGGTGCCAGGATTCATCCACAGACAGTTCTGTTGCATCTTGTCAATGGTAGAACAAGGGGAATACAAGAACAGATCTACTTATCCATTACTATACTCAAACTGGTTAAAGCAAAAACCAAAGTCATGGAGTGCAGAGTTATGAGGGTTTAAATTGGTAAGTACATAAGTATCAAGAATTGCTAATATTTAATATACATGTATGTGTACGTGTGCGTGTTCTCAAAATGCCATTGGAAAAGCATAAATAATGGGGTAAATGTAGGATTTGAAAATGCCATTCTTAGTATTTGAACTAATCTCATTGCACTATATTTCTGCAGTATGCATTTGCTAAAAAAGCTTGAATGTAAATGTTTGTAGGAAAAATTTCTTAAGGTGGGTATGACTCAAGTATTTGGTGATTCTGATATTATAGGATGTATTCTTGCAGTCGAATCTGTAATGTAATTTTATTTGTAGTAATGTGTTTTCTTGTAGTAATGTACAATATACCAGCACATATCTGTATTTAATTAAATACAGAAATTCTGAAATTCTAACGATTTATAACTACGTTACTCTTAAGTATTTTAAATATTATATATAAAAATATTACAGAAATTAATGGTTATGACGTTTTAAGAAAAGGACTGAAAGCATATTTTTTTCATATTAAGTGAGATATTTAAGATTTTGGATTTCCAGGTTGCTAATCAAGTAATTAAATTTGTTATGCTGATCATGTGAACTCCTTTGTACAGACAGTCAGATGTTCTTCCACTGAAGCACAAGATGCTCTTTGGAACAATCTCAAATCATGCTGAGGAACATGATCATCAGGTTTGACACAGACTTCTGGAGTTCATGCAGCTTGAGTACTGCTGTCATTGAAGTAATAGGTGTACAAACCAAGACAAAATCTGCAAATAAGAATCAATTTCACTTTGTTACCCATAGGCCCTGTGTAGACTAGTTCTTTATTCCATTCCTGATATTATAATATAAGGACTATAATGTGTTGTAATAACTATATAAGTATTGTAATATAATTATATACATAAGGATATGGATATATTGGTTTAACTATATCATCATCTCAATCCTGAATGGCAAATTCTGGAGTTATTTGTAGTGTCTGTTTAGGTATGATTTCCACTTGAGGAAGGGGCATTGCCTTTGCCAGTACGCTGTCTCAACCCATTTTTGAGCCAAATATTTTAAAGGTCACATTTTTGGTGTTTTTTTTAAGCTTTGATTGTGTTTACAGTGTGCAATATAACATGTGTTCATGTTTCGCATGTATAAAAACACTGTTTTTTCACACAATTCTCTGTATACTGCTGTTTTCACTGTCATAAAAACGGGCTGATGTCTTCCTTGTTCTATAAAGTCCCTCCTTTATAAATACGTAACAAGTTCTGATTGTGCCAGCAGTTCCGGTGTTGTGATTCGACACCAGCTGAGCGCACGCTGCCCTCCTGGAAACGTGATTGGGCTAGGTTTGGAGTAGTTTTGAGAAGCAAATGGGCAGGATTTGTTTTGAAAACCTGGCAATCCTGATCTGAACGCACATGCTGGAGATGTAATTCTAATCACAGAACGCCTTTACTGACGAGATGCGCATGAAAATCGCATTTGATTTTTTGCACAGCCCTACCATCTAGTTAACAAAGCTAAACAGCATTGCCCTTAATGTAATTAGTTAAACGCACCAATTTAAATAACAAAATACACTTACCTTTTGTGGTCCATTAATAACGCCTTCTCCAGACAAGGGAACTGCTCCATCTTTCAAGAATAATCTTTGTGCAAATCTGACATTAAACTGATTGAGAATGAGGAAGCTGTCCTCAGCAAAATGTGCTGCACATAGTTTTACATGTGGATTATAATTTTCGAGAACCAAGTTAAACATAAATTGTAACCATTGATCTCGAAGTACAGCGTCCCTGGGAAGGCCAAACAAAGGTGATTGGACTCCAAGATGAAAATAACGTTTCGGCGACAAACACAAACGCAACTCTTCCTCTTCACCCTGAGAGTGCAACAAGACCACGCCCCCCTTTTTGTGTATTCCTGTGGCCGGAGGTTAGTCAAAAAATGGTTCTGGTGACGTCATTACTCCAGGAACTGTGATGTTGTCTAAACTGGTCGTTTGATGTAGGCAAATTCCGTTACATCAAATATATCGCTTGGCATTGAACTTTGAGCTTTAGAATTTTAAAGATATTATTTATACTCTAACAACAACATTACACACTAACTAAAGTTTGAAACATGGGATCACGAAGAACGGGACCTTTAAATAGTTTTGTTTGTTCTTGGGGGAGCAGTTCTATCTCTTAGCCACACAAGGGAGCCCCACAGCCAAATATGAGCCTCCCCTGTGTCACTTGCACAGTAAAAGAATAAGAAAATAATAAGATACATTTGACAAAACAGCTGGATTCATTACATCATTTATGTGTTATAGGTTATTGCCAAGATTACCATTGCATAGAATATATACACATCCTTCTAAGACATATTTACAATTCATTTACATGAAAACCCCTAAGGTATAGCATTGCATGGTTAAAGGGTGTACTCTAGTTTTGGCCTTTTGACCTTGGGTGTTCAAAAGACAGTATATTGAAGATCTCCACAGTTGGTGTGTGTTGGGAAGGTGTTGACTTCAGGTGATAGACTTGGCCTTTGAGACCAGAGTGCACTAGGAAGTTAATGTACATTCACTCTGTTGTGCCTCCCAACCACATTTGCCTAGGCTAGCTAGGTTATATAATATCAATTTGCCACAGTTTTAGTCATTTCAGTAGTGCTAACGTTGGTCGTGCAATACTTTTTGCGCAACAGTCTTGTTTCAGTATGTATTGCAACTTTTCTGATTAAGAATCTAGGCAAAAAACAAATGACCCTTGGCTTCATATTTAGCACGAAGTTTCACAGAATACATCTTAATGAACTCTTTGACCCTTTTTCATGAACCCTTCTGACCACCCTGCACCACAATTTCACTTATGTAGTACAAGCTCATTCTGGAAGTGTAGCAAGTTTCTCAGTTTGGGGGGAAAGGTTAGGCTTGTTGGCCTCTGTGCACATTATTGCCATAGCTACACTGCCAGATCTGAACTTTGATTTATGGTCATCCTTTATGCTCTCATACTGGCTTTGACAGGGTAACCAGAGGAAAGATGGGCAGAAAAGACAGAAGGGAGTTCATAAGATTTTGCTTTATGTCCACTCAACGTACTGACATTGAGCAGCAGGTTCTGCCAAAATGTCACCATGTCCAATATTTAGAAACATGAATGGAGGTGAAGGTTTAAAAGTACAAGGGTATTATGACTTGCTGTCCTTAAATCTTGTAACTCATCCAGTTAAAAGAAAATGTAAATTCTAAATTAAAGTTGAGATGCCTCTCCATTTAGCGACTGTGATCACATTTTATTACTTTTACTGCATTTACAGTCGGCTAACCTGATGAACACTAGCACAAAGATTAGTCCACCATGATATTAAAGCAACAAAATATCTCTCTCTCGGTTCAGGAGTTGGAATTTGGAAGTTTGGTTTGGATGAGTTTGGACAAGACTGGGCTCGAGTCTCAAGTCCAAGACCATATTTTCAGGAGCATTTGAACTGGACCCTTACTCAAATAAGCTGTTCTCTTCTAGACGTAGAAAATATAGCCTTGTATAATTTTAACTAGACAGTTTTACAGAATTGTCTTCACCTCCATATCCTAATCAATATCACAATCCATTCTGATACAAGTCATAAGTTGGTTCCAACTGTGATTTGTAGGACAATTACAGTAGACATGTAGCCTAGCAGCTTCTAAAAAAACATGACACCTATCCTTTTCCTCTCCACTATCTGAGAGAAGGGGAATAATGCACTGTAGCTCTTTCTCCCAACTGACCTACATTCTGTTGTTCTTTTTATCAGGAGACTTGATGAACTATCATTAATTATTTATGGCAGTTTCTCTCTCTAGTTCAGGCTTCTCTTGTTGTGACATATTTTACATTAAATAATTTAAAGTCCTAGTTTTTGATAGCAAATTAATGCAATGACCTGCTTTGATTGATAGTTATTTTGTGGGGGCTTTTTATATTATGTTATTGGTTTTATTACTATTTATTTTTTAAAACATTTTGCAACTTGCTTATCTTTGCATAGAAAGATATGCTCTTGGGTTATACAGTTTGCTTTATGTGTTCATAGGTGGAAAGTTTATCATGTGAAATGATGGGTTAGCCATAGTACATGTGCTCAATAAAAATAAAAAAAGCTAGTTTTTCTGAGTTCTTGAGCTCATGCTTCACCTGGAGGCTATCACTCTAATTTTTGCAGACTCACGTTTGGCCTTTTCTGACTTTTTGGTCTGTCCATCATGGTGTTACTTCTACAATGTGAATAACTGCCAGTTAACAGTTACTTAGCCCAAACACAGATTCATGCTTATGTTTGGGAAGAGTGCATAAGCTTTTTCAAGTTAAGATAGTATTTTCAGAGATCATGCAAAATCTTTCAGTTCATGAGATGCTTAGTGCTCTGCTATGGCGGGTCAGAAAAAGACAGGCCTAGACCGGCATTGTAACTCAGCCCACGGCAGCATGTTGACTGGGAGCAGTTCCATGAGTTCATTTTTAGCGCTGGCCTTGAGTCTCCGTGAGTCTGCCTGGCAACACTTTAATCACTTAGGCCCTGTTTACACCTGGTATTAACATCCCTCTTGGGTGATGCAATCCTAAGTGGTCTGTCGAGAAAGATTGCCGTATTCACCTGAAATTAACATGATGGTCTCCTGTGGCCACTTATGATTGCATCATGTATTGAATGATTATCACTCCCTGTTGATAAATCATAAAAATATAATCACTTTCCAGTAGCAATGCTTGTTTTTTTTGTTTTTGTTTTTTTTGAGTATGTTAATGTCTTATTTCAATGTTAATTGACGTTCAATTGTGCTAGATCTGTAACTGTGTGAGTTAACATTAATTCACTATCATAGCCATTATGCAATTATTTAAGGAACTTATGTTTTTTATGCTATTTTAAAATGGTCTTTTTATATATATATTGGTAAGTCTTTTATATGTTGGACTCATTTAAATTAAAGGTTTCTTAAAAAAATACTGATTTGGCTGGCAGAGTATAAATATGTTTAAGGAATTGATTGTTCAGGTTATTTATGGATGGCTTAACAAGTTACTACACAAGCAAAGTGGTCACATTTTTTTCTGACTTCCTCTGAACGTGGAAGAAACAGTTTTGAAGATTAACACTTATATTTAAAATTATTAACTTGTGATTGGATAACCCAAGATAGACGTATAAATGGACCTTAGTCAACCCATATGCACACACCAATGTCTGTGCTTCCTCTGTTTTTTGTACTTATAACTAAATGGTTTTCATCTCATTGGGATTTGTAATCATGTACTAATAGAAGGCTGACTTTTTGTTCCAGATCCAGGTGCCCCCGCCTCATGGAGAAGGTTGGCAAGGTGTGGAGCAACCTTAAGAGGGGATGCCAATCTCTGCTCCACACAGATGGGGGTTCTCGAATTGAAACGCCACCACCACAGCTTCAACCACAAAGAGACACAGTCTGCCAGAGTGTGGACAAGGCCCAGGGAGACATCACACTGGAGGCTGCTAGTCCCTCTAGTAGTGTGGAGGCACTCCCTCTAGTGGCATGGAGGACCGGTGGGAGTGTGACACGACAGGGCCATAACTGTGTAGTGGATGTACCCCAGATTCTAGAGATCACAGTAGAGCAGGATACCGAAGATGCTCGTGTTCCTATGGGTGCCCGCAGAGACTCTTACACACGTCATGCACCTTGGAGTGGAAAGAAGAGACACTCATGTTCCACTAAGGCTCAGAGTTCTCTAGAGACCACTGATCGGCGATCAGGCCGGTCTCGTCGCAGACATGGGACTGGTAGCAGCCATGAGGAGCTGGAGTCAGGGGGAACACGCTCTCTACGACAGCAGATTCATGATACAGTGGGCCTGTGCCTCCCACTGCGCTCATCCTCTCGGAACAGTCACCTTCCACCACCCAAACGTAAGATACAAATCACAGAGCTGATGCTGGAGACATGCCCCTTCGCACCAGGATCAGACCTTGCCCGAAAATGGCACCTCATTAAACAGCACACAGCACCAGTCCCAGTGTCACCAGTAGATTCATCCTCAGGTGCTTGCGGTGCTATCTGTGCATCGCCAGAAGATGAGGAGGAGCGTTTGAGAGAGAGGAGACGACTCAGCATCGAGGAGGGTGTTGACCCACCTCCAGATGCCCAAATCCACACAGTGGAGGCTGCCACAGCCCCTCTGGTTTCCCTTTATAAACTGGGACCTAAGTTGGCCCCTGGAATTGGTGAGGCCCTAGGCGATAGCCGGGGGGCAACAGCAGCTAACTGTGATTCTGAGGACGACGATACCACCACTCTTTGCTTGCAAGCTCGCAGGCCCAAGCAGCGACATGCTTCGGCAGAGGGCCACCTGAGCAGCAAGCAACAGGGGCCTTGGAAGGTACACACTCAGATTGACTACATCCACTGCTTGGTTCCAGATCTGCTACAGATCACAGCACTTCCCTGCTACTGGGGTGTGATGGACCGTTATGAGGCTGAAGCGCTGCTGGATGGTCGGCCCGAGGGAACCTTTCTCCTGCGAGACTCGGCTCAGGAAGACTACCTATTTTCTGTTAGCTTCCGCCGCTATGGCCGTTCACTGCACGCACGCATTGAGCAGTGGAATCACAATTTCAGCTTTGATGCACACGACCCTTGCGTGTTCCATGCAGCCACCGTCACGGCACTCTTGGAACACTACAAGGACCCTAGCGCTTGCATGTTCTTTGAGCCATTGCTCACTGTGCCTCTGCACCGGACCTTCCCATTTGGCCTGCAAAGTCTGGCTCGATCAGCCATTTGTAATGGGATCACCTATGATGGCATCGGGGCACTGCCACTGCCCCCTGCTCTGCAGGATCACCTCAGGGAGTATCACTATAAGCAGAGGGTGCGCGTACGCTGGCTTGAGAGGGAGCCAGTCAAGGCCAAGTGAGGCAGGGCAGATACTTCTCAGCTCTCCAATAGGAGTAGTCCGTTCAGCACTTTGCAGAGGTGGAGGAATTACAGTTCTTTTTTTTGGTGGGGGGGGGGGGAGTGGGGGTTAAGGGGTTGAAAGGAGGGACCTTAAACTGAAACCTATATAAGCTTCTATCATTTTTTGTTATCACTCTAACAAACAAAGAAATCACATATACATTGGCTCTCCAGTGTGCACATTTCACTACAGCTTCTGGACTCTGGACTTTGAAGAAGCAGCAGAGGTCTTAGTCTCCTTTTTCCTTTCCCTCAGTTCCCATGGCTGTGGGGGAATCTGCAGATACATATATTTTCATGCCCCTCCACTCTTTCACTGCTCGACTATGTGGTTTATATCCTTTCCATTTTATTTGTGTTGTACCATTCACCTGTTCTTAATTCCCTTGCATTAAATATGCATTGTTAATGTTTATTCAAAGTAACATTGCGGACAAATGTTGAAGGGAGGGGAAATGAAGGGTGATGTTAAAATATTGCTTTTCCAGGTTCTTTCATCATCCTTAGCTTTCATGGTGCTCTGTCAGTGGTTCCTATGGTAACATCCTGCGCTCATTCCGTTGTTAAAGGAGGAGGCGTTCTAGAGCAGGACACAGAAAGGCTTTCACCTTGCCTAATTGAGAACGTGATGGAGATTTCCAAGATGGATTGACCTTACACTGTGTGTCCAGACAGCTTTTGGGAATGCGTTGCAGTGGAGAGAAGGGTTCTATGCTGTTCTGCTTCCAGGAAGCTATAAGGATGATGTGCACAACGTGACACGGTGTGATGTGAGAGTGCTTGGTTTTCAAAAAACATTACTCACACTCTTCGTTCTGTTGCTGTCAGTGTTTTGTAATCATTAATTCCTACCACTAATTGCACAGGGAGGGTTGACTTATTCTGTTTTGTCTTTTTTTGTTGTTGTTTTGAATGGTCTATCAGAGACCTGGAAATAGGGCGCTGGTTGAGAGCACTTTAACTTAACTGTGCTTATGTAAGTTGGTGAAGCAGAGGCAATACATAAACCTGCTACATTGGGACCATTGTTTTTAGGCATAAACACCCTCCTATATAGATATAAACAGTCTACTTTCACTTTGTCTAGCCCATATTGTTCTGTTTTGAGGTGACCCCATAAGTGCCATTGGATTTGGGATGATTTAATAATTGATTATTTGGATAATTCACCCAAAAAGGAAAATTCTCTCATTGATTCCGCAACCTTAAAGACCTCTGTTCATCTTCAGAGCACCGATAAAAATTTTATTTAATGAAACCCAAGAGCTTTCCGACCCTACATAGACCGCAACAAAAACCACTTTCAAGACCCAGAAAGGTAACAAGGACATCAATAAAATAGTCCATGTGACATCAGTGGTTCAACCATAACTTTATTAAACTGCAAGAATATTTGTGTGCAAAGAAAACAAAAACAATGACTTTACTCCACAATTTCTTCTTATCCATGTCAGTCTTTGACGTGCATTCACAAGAGTTCACCATGACGCATGTGGTGCTGCTGACGCATAAAATTGATTCTCGTAGCTTCATTAACATTCAGGTTGATGATGTCACATGCATTATTTTAAACATTGTCCCTACTACCTTTCTGGGCCTTGTGTTGTGTTGCTGTCTATGCAGGGTCAGAAAGCTCTCAGATTTCATCCAAAAATACCTTTATTTGTGTTCTGAAGATGAACAAAGGTCTTACAGGTTTGAAATGACATGAGGGTGAGTAATTAATGACAGAATTATTATTTTTTTAATTGAACTATCCCTTTAATGATCTGTAGTACATTAAGAAGATTCTTTTTTTGAAAGCAAGAGCCCCCAGGCCAAGACCAGCTTCTTTTTCACTTTAGAATCAGCCATATCCGCACTCAAATTTCTTTGACTAAAATGAGGGATTTCAAATACCACGGTTGTTTTTGATGAATGCTGGAAAAAGGAAAAGACAGATTTCTAACTTTCGTGCCATTTGCCCCATCTGTTTAGTCTCAACAAAAGACCTAGATCACTTTAGCAGTGTGCCTTCATACATCTAAAACTTTTAGTTCATCATATGGTGCATTCAGTGGATGGGTTGCTAACAGTTGTCCTATTGGAAAAAAAAACATGTTTTTCAGTGACTGTTCCTGCACTGAGTGCCAATGGCGCTGTGAGACATCCTCTTCATGTGCCTGGTGCTGATGTGTGATGTATTTTGAGTACTGCTAGGGATACAACTATTGAGTCCCACATCTTTCTGACTTGTTTTCGATCGATGAGATGAGGTAGAACTGCCAAATGCTCAGCTCAGGCACACATTTACATTACATTTATTCATTTAGCAGACGCTTTTGTCCAAAGCGATAAAAAACAACAACACCTAAGCAGCAGTGTGGTACCATGCGACTATAACCAGCTTTGTGTGCTTGTGTGAATGTGTTGCACTGCCCCTGACCTCCCCATCAACCGCAAGAGACTTCTGCTGATATGAAAGGTTTTGTGTTATCCGTTCCTCCCAAGCAACACTAATCCACAGTCTATCCTGATGCATTTAAAGTCGTCTTCCTGCACATTATCCTGCTGAGTCTTATTCCTTGCACAAGAATGGATGTCGGGGTCATTGTGGGAAGAATTCAAAGACCCGGGGAGGGAACTTTGGGGTGATGCTGACTCACCACTGTGTGGTGTGTTCCCCCTCACCTCCTCTCTTTCTGTACGGTTTGGGTGAAATTAGTGCAATTTAGACAGAGCCTTGGCTTAGATGGAGGTTATGAAGCAGGTTTCAGGTTGACATGGCATCTGAAGGTGCCAGCTGTCCTGCTAACCACTCGCCTGTAAAAGTGTCATGCTTGGCTTCGCTCCAGACACTCCACACTGCACTAACTCATGAAACTTGAGGTGAACCTACTTATACCTGTGTGTACCAATTTTCATCAGGGATGGAACATATGCTCAGTCAGATGGGGGGCAGAGATGGGGTCCTGGTGCCTCTTCTCTCTCCCCCAGTTTTCCCTAGTTTTACTAAAGACATAATGGATAAAAAAAAAAAAAAAATATATATATATATATATATATATATATATATATATATATATATATATATATATATATATATATATATATCACACATGCAGATTTTTAAATAAAATATTTTTAATATTAGTAAAGAAAATGCAATAACAATCTTGGGCTTAGCTCTAATGGTGACCCTTCTGAAAACTGATGTGAATTTTCTGGGAAGTCGGTCTCCTTTGAAATTGTCTCCAGGTTAGGATCAGTGTTCACATCGTGAGAAAAATGGACATGGTGCAATGTGTTATAAATGTATGAGAGAGATACTATGGATTAATGTGACCAAAGGTTTCAGTTTGGTGAAAAAAATGTCAGTGCGATAGCTTTTAGATCCCATCCTCACAAAATGATTACAAAAATGTTCCAAGGTAAATGTTTTCAAAGTTAGAAAGGGCCTTGTTTAAGACCCCAAAGGTGCTAATTGGCTCACTGTATAGATTTATTAACTTTCAGAAGTGCCTTTTCTTACCCTCTCTTCAAGGTCACTAGTCTGGATCATTTGCATGTTGCAGCAAATCAAAATTCCCTGTTGTAGAAAATGCAACAAAAACATGCATTCGTTTTATTTGTTTTTCTACAAGCGTGTAGTTGGGTGCCACAAGAAAGTTGAAAATCTCTCAAAGAATTAGCCTGCACAAAGCTTTTAATCTCCCATATTTTAGTGCCCAATTTAAGATCTGGATATGCTATCAGAAGAATGTAGTTAAACATGATTATCAAATATTTATAGACCATCATGTGTATGATTGACTCAAGTGATCAGTCAGCGTGGATGGAGACTTCATAATTAAGATAGATAAAATAGATAAAAGGTCATAATTCTCAGATGTGATACTAATGCTTAGATTGGCAGCGTGTTGCCTCACATGATATACACCTATCAATACCCTGGTGTAGCTGGAATTTATTTTAGAAAGTAACAAGACTATGTTAAAATATTAGAAAGAAAGTGATTTTGTGTGTAGAGCCTTGCACATTACCTACAGGAAAGAATTTCTGTTCAATGTTATTTGATATGTTCACAAACTATAGGGAGGTTGTGTTTGACAATGTTTAGACAGAAATAAAAGACTGGCTGTCCAACTTGTATTCGATTCTGTTGAATCTGTTTCAGATTCACTACATCACAAGCATCATTATGGTAACTATGTTACTGTAAAGCTCTATGTGCACATTTGTTTTAGAGAAAGGGGCTGAAGATGAAGTTTAGGACAAGGATGACTTTTGCGCCACCCATGACCTGCCTTTGTATTTCTGATAGGACCGTTGAGACTAGCCCCTCAAAACAATTGCTGAGACATGCACCATGGATTATCTGGGGTGAAATGGTTATCACTGTCTCTCACCATCTTTTATGTTTCAATCATTATTATTTGTATACACTGCCCAAGGTTTGTTCTGTATGATGTAATTCCTCTTGATGCCCTTTCTCTTATCTTTCCTTCATTCTCTCTAATGTATGGTTAATGGTCCCTACTCCCAGGCTGTTACTAAGTTGCTCTGTTGTACTATTTGGTTTGACTTTCAGTTACAGTTTGCTGTTTTTGGGGGGCAGAGGGTTGCAGCTCAGCATGCCCCTCTTTCACCAGTACCTGTCACTCTTGGTGCTCTTGGCTTATGCTTCATTGTCTTAATACTCAGAAATAAAAGTGTTCTATGTGTAATCTGTTTTCCTTGATTTACTTTTTAATTTGTCACAATGACATCTGGGGCCTGTTCCATAAAACAAGTTTACCAAATAAGCCAGGTTTATTTCAGTTAGTTTGACTTCTTGTCAGTTGATTTGATTCAAAATAAGATGGACTAACTGAAATAAGCCTGGCTTATTTGGTGAACTTGTTTTATGAAAAAGGTCCCAGGTTGCTTCTACGATGATTTATAAATAAATAAAATCTATCAAATTAGTGGTATTAAGGGGGAGAGAAAAACAAAAACAAATCCTTTTTTAAAATTAAAATTGAAATTTTGAATATTTGAAAAGGTCACCTGACTCACCTCCATTATTTTAGTTTGTGTAAGATCTTAGGGTGCTAAATTACATCTTTTTTTGTTTTTAGTTACCCCTTGCCTAGCAGTGTATTAGCATTACACTACTAAGCATTGTGCTAACATGTTTAAGAAAAAAAAAATTTAAGATGATAATGTGCTATATTTCTGGTTAGGCATTAAGTAAAGGGATCTTGCATGACTCTAAGTCCCAAGGATGAGTCAGGTTGTCATGCAGTGAGTTGTGTTGAAATCGGGTTTTCGGTTTATCTGCAGCAGATCTATTTAAACACAGAAAGGCTGCATTGATTGAGAAGATGGAAGATGAGAGCTAAGTGAAAAAATTATGTAACCTCTAAAATGAAATGCTCTAGCCATATCAAACCAGTATTATGTAATGCACTTCTTACCAATTCTGTATTAACCCACGTTCCATGTGTTTTCAGTGCCCTGTTCTGGAGGCTTCAGGTCAGTGGGTAAATGTGTAGGTACCTGCAGGAGTTCAGTGTGGTTGGAGTCTGCCTTGAAGACACTGTACTGTGCTATAAATATCCCCAGACATCTGGGCCTTGCCAACATTTAGAAGTTCACAGTAAGGTTCTCGTGGTCTTGTGTTAGCCGCAATGGAATAACTGTGTTCAAGTGACATCTGGTTCATCTGGTCTCGTCATCCAGCTCAAACAAGGTAAGAAGGGAAATAACTTGCCTTGTTTCTTTACTGCAGCCAAGACACTTAAACACTGTAATTTTAAAAGACTCTTCTTCTGCTAGTGACTTTTTACGTTTAGAAAAAGAAAAATCCATCCTATTAATTTACCTTCAGAACCTCTGTAATGCTCAGCTCTATCTCTTGTGGCTCAGAATAGCTTTCTGTATTGGCTGTTTCGTAAGTTTGTAGGAAAGGTCCAAGGTCACTCACCTCTTATTGCTGGACCCAGTGTTCAGATTCCCTCCTCCTCGACTCTGTGATACTATAATATGTTGTCAGTTCATCATCTCCGTCTCTTTCACAGAAACGGGGAGGGCAAGGGTCGGGTTGCATTCCCTCCTCTGTACGCCATGTCTGGCTGGGGTTTGGAAGACCCCCATGTAATGGGCAGTGGACTACCAAATGACATAAAGTAAACCTATTCATCAAACAATCCACATCAAAGTTGTCCTCTAGAAATTGTTTTCCTTTGGAGAGTTACTTTGGAGAAATCTATGTTTTGCTATTGATTAAGAGTTCTAAGAATTTGCTGCCAACACTGAGATGTAGTTCACACACAGACAGTCACTGACAGTCGTGGGTCTCTTTTGAAGGTCTTGTTAAAGGGTTACGCCACCCCAAAATAAAAATGTCCTTTTAATTAAGCTTCATTCATTTTCAGAACACAATTTAAGATATTTTGGATGAAAACCGGGAGGCTTGTGACTGTCCCACGGACTCCCAAGTAAGTACTTTACTTTTTTTATGTGAAGAAAACAAAAATAACGACTTTATTCAACAATTTGTCTCCTCTGTGTCTGTGTCATCATTGCACCATTTTGGAGAATATCCACTGAACGCAAACTGAACACTATTCTGTGTCAGGTGCGACACAAGGATACATTTTCTATGTATATTTATGCTTTGATTTGAAAAAAGAAAGTGCACTATCCAGAATTAAATTGTGGTAATTTAAAACATTTTGAAATAAAGACCTAAGGTTGGCTCTTTTTAAAGGAGAAAATCAGCAGATTATTGCAAAAGTGGAATTAAAGTATCAAAAACTTATAGAAGTTTAAATTTTCTGTAAAGACAATTCACTATACTGTTTTCATTTTATGATATCTTAAAATAAGTATTTTACCTAACAGGTTTTACTCTAAAGTTGGTATAAAATTAAAGCCTTGTGTATAAATAAGATAGGTTCCAAATTCGAAGTTGATATAAAAATAATTGAGGTTCCTTTGAGATTTTATTTAAGGCATTATACCACAGCCACTGGGTGCTATCCAAACTCCGTTAAAAAAATGTATGCATTTTCTTTCACAAATGTCTAATTCTGTCTCAAAATATGGAATCATGTGACTCAGACATTTCCAATGACATTTATTTATTTTTTTGTCAAGATTATAAAAAGTTTTGATTGTGAAAGATTAATGCATTTTGTAATTGACAATTGACACTGCCCACTAAGGGGAGGAGAACATCAGATGATTTTAAAATATAATTTTCATGGCAAAGCAATATCCGATTTAAAATAGTTTTCACAGGATGAATCTTGGGCTTCTAAGCTTTCAAAGGTATATAATACATAATATGTTTATGATTATTACTAAAAGATTTGATAGAGAAAATGACAACAACAACAACAAAAAGCACCAAGTGATGGTGGCAGTTAAGGGGTTAAAGAAATATAAAGGCATACCATATCATACCAAAACTAAAGTCATTATTTACTTGATGGATTCTTAAGATATACCGAGCGGAACCTTTTCATACAAATCTAATTAAAGGGATCATGAACTGCCTTTTTTATTATTTGGTACTGTTCTTTCAGGCCCATTTATACACTTTTACATAAAAAAAAAATCATAAATTCAGAAGTATGTAGTGCAATTTTGAGCTGTTTTTAATGCTCTGTTTGAATAGTTGTGGCAGATTGTAGACTCTGAAGTAAATACCTAATGATATGATTGTCTTTCCGTTGTGTGTGTTTGACAGCTTACATCCTTCACAGATGGTGGCTGCTGTGTTTGAGGTTTAAAAACGCATAAATTCTCAGTACATATCAAATGATCTGTAATAACAAAGCAATAGTGACCGCGTGATTAAAACAATAACACACACTTGTGTGGTGTGACAGTACTGTCCGATCCAATATAATCACCACAGCATTGTCTTTTAGTTTCAATCTTTTTGAAAATACCTTCGTCAAATTGTTTGTAAATGAATCTGCAGTAGAATTAAGTGAACAAAGGACCAAGATCTTACTGAAGTGGTCTTGGATGTCATTAAAAATAAAGTTTATCATATAAAGTTTATTGCTTGGTTTCTGCATAGACCTGCATTTGCCGCTCTTGTCATTTACCTACTATGTGCACAAAATCGGTGGGCAGAGCTAAACAGGCAGCGATGTAGAAGCAGGCATTGATCTACTTTTGCGAAGGCAGTGTTTAGGCCCATTATTACATTATAAAGTGACAAATTCAAAAATTATTTTTGGCAAACTGGCCTCAATATAAGCTGTTTTTAGAGTAACGAGAAAGTTCTGAAACTTACAGGATATTTTTATGGCACAGGGACCTCTTATGTCAAAAGATTAAGGGAATTGAAATTCCTTAGTTCATGACCCTTTTAATGAATCATTTGTTTCACTTTTGTCGTTCATTTATGAATCAGACTGATCTGTTTTCAGTTTTAACTCCTTGATGCACTTGGTCGCAGATGTTACTGCATTCATGGGGCTTAACTGGCGGGAAATTTATATTTGAAAAATTAAAATGACGGCATGTTCTTCTCACAGAAAGACTTGTATTAGAGGGTTTTAGGTCATATGAACTGCATTCATGATACTTGTTAGGGGTTCAGCAACCTTTTTGAAGAGCCAGATTCCAGACATACAGTT
Organism: Carassius gibelio; assembly: GCF_023724105.1. Classification (NCBI taxonomy): domain Eukaryota; kingdom Metazoa; phylum Chordata; class Actinopteri; order Cypriniformes; family Cyprinidae; genus Carassius; species Carassius gibelio. The sequence goes on from NC_068407.1 coordinate 10,722,514, forward strand.
TTGAAAAGAGATGAAGGCAAGGAAATAATTAAGTTTAAAGTTATTTAGTGTAATATATTATAGTGGTTTCAAGGTTCTTAATGATTCCTGTGCTTCCCATTTTAACCAGCGGGTGTCGCTGCAGCTTAAAAGGAAAGACATTCGCCACTGCACTGTCGCAATTAGGAGGTGAAGACCTGCAGGTTTCTCTGATGCCACATCTTTGCTTCTAAATTGAACTCTTTGATCTATGTTCTATCTTATATTATGTTTATTGTTATATGTGACTGGTTGATGTGGAACAAACCATTTGGAACTTTGGTGTGCTGGAATTTTCTTTAGATGAAAAGCTTACACAATATAAAATGACTAAGATATTTACTCTATCTGCCATGATTATATCATTCTCACCCTCTCTTTATCCCTCCTCCCTCTCTCTCCTACATTCCTCCATACATGATGAGTTAACTCTTCTCTCATTGGCTCTGTGTGACTCAGCACAACAGCTCACACACACGAGTCCATGATCTGCACACTGTATGCCTGCACCAAAGGCAGTTGTTTTTCATAGATGTGGTAGGAAAATATTATTTCAGGCCTTCTCTGAAACCCGTGTTCAATTCAAAGTCACAACTTTGTGGAAAGCATGTCAAATGGGGAGATAGTGGTCAACTACAGACTAAGTGTTCTCAACTCTGTCGCAATGCAGCTGCTGCTCGGATGCTGTTGCTTAGCAACCAACGCTTCACCAGAAGCTGCTCATGGTTATGCAAGTCCTCTCTCTTTTTTGGTTCATCTTCATTCGTTTTAACTCTAGGCTCTTTTCATTGGGGTCTTTTTTTTTTTTTTTATCTGCCTGACAGCATGTTTATATGTGGATGACTTCCGTTGGTCTGACATAAACATTGTCCGGGTACATGATGCACTCTTGGACTTGATGGGAGTGATTGCCTGTAGAGTAAAGGTCTCCATTTTATCCATTTTAAAGTATTTATTTGGGCCTGCAAACATTTGAAAGATTTTCTGGGTGGCTGCTAAGATATTATGGTTAGTTGCTAGTGCATAGCTTAGTTGTCCTGGGCAGCTAAAAGTTATAATGCTAACTTTATATTTAGTCCCCTTTATGGCCAATTTCTACAATGCATGTAAACTCGCTGCCATAAATTTATTCAGACATGAATTATGAATGAAACAGGAATTAAATAATTGAATTAAAATAATACGGACTTCGGATACTATGCCCCTTTTTACAATATGTAATATAAGTCTCTGGTGTTCCTAGAATTTGTCTGTGAAGCTTCAGCCCAAAATACCCCACAGATCATGTATTATATCATTTTAAAAATACTAATTTTGAGTAGAAGCAGAAACCGCTGTTTCGTGCATGTCTCTTTAAATGCAAATGAGCTGCTGCTCTCTGCCCCCTTTTCCAGAATAGAGCTGTGCAATTTGAGCTTGTACCTGCTAAAAAAAACATGTGTTTTGGTTCTGATTATCATGTTTATCAAGCTGGAATCATGCGTTTTAAACAATATTAGTGTTAAATCTTCTGATACACAGTTTTCTGAGTACACGTACATAAAGCAGCAGACAAAGCATGTGAAGTCCTTATTCACACACAAGTTTATGTTTAAAATATACATGAGTTACAAAAATAAGTTGGTTATGTCTGTGAAGGTATACAGCTGGAAAAAAATATGCAAGTTTATTTTAGATCTGTGTGGCAGCAACAACAAACAGTAAATAAATCAATAAATCCACTGCTCTCGTCTCCTCTGAGGCTGGGACTCGTCTGTGAAGCCAAAGGTAGAACAGTTAGCATGCTTTGCTCAAACTTTCACTATAGCATTAGAACTAGTACACCGTTTTCGCTTGTGAAATCAAATGATGGCACATTAAACAGTGGCAAAGCACTTACTGTTTTAATGTTGCGATAAAATGGACAGAATTTAAAATCTGAGACTTTGTTCTGTGTCCAAAATAGCTTAAGACAGCACAGATCATTGTTACGAGGCGCACTACAGTATTCTGTGAATTAAATGAAAACAAGCTAGATTACGATTCTTGGAATTAAATAATCAATATTGTTTCATAAAATCCGAGAATCAGTTGAATTCGAGACATTGATATTTTTTTACATATCATTGATATGTAGTTGTTAGGCTTATACATTGTTAGGACATCCTGAGTGGTTGCTTATGCATTGAGTACTTGCTTGTGTAACCCCTTCTTGGCTCGTATTTTACTTGCCTCACTCTGCTAGCATCAGTCACTAGTATGCCACTTAAGATCAGGAGATTGAGGTTTACCATCACCACCCTAACCAGCTTGCCTTCATTACACCTCCTCCCTAAACCTCACTCCCATCCGGGTCACGGCACCAACTTAACCCCTCCGCTTCTACTCGCCTTACTTGCTTCAAGTGGGATTCAAGCTGACATTTCCGGCACGGGAGCCAGGATTGCTAACAAGAAGCCTAGCATCAGTCGCTGGAGATCAAGGGAGTTAGGTTTACTTAGGGTGGTGACCACATGTCCTGTTTTCCCCGGACATAAAGAAATGTGTCTGGCTGGAATTTCTAAATAGCCCAAAAATGTCCGGAATTCGGCTTTTGCTTTCTACAGTTGTAATTCATTGTGTAAGATTTTTGTATTAAAGCTCTGCACAGGACTGTTTTCTTAATCCCACTCCCGCTGAATTTCTGACCTGCTCCCACAAACATTCTAATATTGAATATCATTTTCATGCATCAGGGAGCCACTATCAATTTGTGAAGTATTTAAATCCTTTTGGATGCAGCTTGTGTTGAATGTAGGGTTGCCAAATCCACATTTTTTGCATGGAATTGGTCTGAACTCTGGCGGTGGGTTCATTTTGTTTAATGGTTAAAGGTTTTAAATATTGCAGAAATTGCATTGGTCTGAAATCATGGTACTGAAACATTTTGCATTCTAACTATGATAACTGGGGTGACCACTGGTTGGAAGGCTTTTAGCTGTGTTTAAGACCAATCTGTAATTAACCGTAAATAAAATGTGTTTTAGGTATGGAAATTTTTTTGAGTTTTGATATTTGGGATATGGTCATTGTGCTACTTTTGGGCTAATTTAGAAACATTCATTTTCTGTAAAGCTGCTTTGAAACAATGTGTATAATAAAAAGCTTTACAAATAAATGTGAATTAAACAAAACATGATACATAATTTTTTGTCTCCTTTCCAAATCAGTAGGCAAACCATACATTCACACTCTTTTCTGTGAGTGACTGGACCATTCATATGCAGTACAACAAACTGTGGTGGAGACTATACAACATGCTTTTCGGTTTATAACATATGTATAAAACATATTAAATATATGATTAAATATGTTAAAATGTTTTAAGTTGTTTTAAACTTCATATTGGCCGCTATGTACTTCCTGGAAATATTTGAGGTCTGTATGAATCGCATTACGATTGAGCGTTTTGAACACACACACTCTCTCTCTCTCTCTCTCTGTCTCTCTCTCTGTCTCTCTCTCTCTCTATGGCTCTGGCCCTCACTCTTCTCTCTCTCTCTCTCTGTCTGTCTGTCTCTCTCTCTCTATGGCTCTGGCCCTCACTCTTCTCTCTCTCTCTCTCTCTCTCTCTCTCTATGGCTCTGGCCCTCACTCTTCTCTCTCTCTCTCTCTCTCTCTCTCTCTCTCTGTCTGTCTCTCTCTCTCTATGGCTCTGGCCCTCACTCTTCTCTCTCTCTCTGAAGACTGAAATATGGTCACCCTAGGCATACCCACACTGCTCTGCAGTTAGCTTCTGTTACAGGCTGTTCTGGTTAGTTGCCACTGTTTTGCTTTTTAGAAGAGGCTGCACTCAAATGTGTGATATTCTGGTGATAAAATTTAAAGTCCTTTCATTTTAGAAATTTGTACAAATCCCATATCTCAGGAGATCACTGCAGTAAGCAGAAGGAACGGTTTCCAGCACATCCCATTGCTCTCCAGGACCATGCTTATCATCTCCCTCATCACATTATGCTGAGCTCTCCCTTTCTCTCTCTCTCTCTCTCACCCCCTCCTGTCCTCTCCACACCCAGTGATGGTGAATCAGGCCACCCACTTGGGTGCTCTGAACTAGAACAGCAGCCTACTTCTCAGTATAATTAGACCTAAAACCAGAGAGAGGTGTGTGTGAATGTGTGAGCGAGTGTTGAGGGAGAGAAGGTGGCCTTGGACGTGTCACTTTGTCTTGAACTTTGAAAAGGCTCATCTTTCTCTGCCTCTGGGAATGGTGAGAAAGCTGGGGCTGCTCATTTCAGCGTGAACAGCGGAGCGACAGTAAAATACATATCCATCTCTCTCTCTGCAGGAGGTAGCGGTGGATGGGTGTGATTAAGAAGATGGAAGATTATGACCCCTCGGAGAAGGCCTACAGAGCCAGGGATTGTGTGCGCAGCTGGTGATGGGGAGAAGGAAGCTGTGGAAGGAGATTGAGATAAAGCTGGATGGACAAGAAGCTTATGAGCAGAGAAACAGGGGAGGAGACTGGCCTCTTTTGATGGAAACATCTTTTCACACATTTTTAGTTTCATAATGGGGGTCAGTGAGTCCAGAACAGTTGGATTACATTAGCACCACATTACGAGCTAGGCTTTTGCAGCACACATATATGCGAGCAATACAAATAAAATAAAAATAGGTGAATAGCAAATTGCTTTCAGATTATAAAATGGTTCACCTTGTGATTATGATGTCACATGGGAGTCAAGAGAACATTTGGGCACATCTGATGTTTCTGAGTATTAGTGTTCCTTTTTAATGAAATACCTGTAGAAAGCTATTGATTAACATTTCCATTTGTGTGTGTGTGTGTGTGTGTGTGTTTCCTCTTGAACCAGGAAAAATGTAGCAAATGTAGCAGAAGTCACCAGAGGAGAGATGTTCTTCTGTGGAACATAATAGAAGATATTTTGAAGATGGTTGGTAATCACAACATTTCAGTTCCCATTCACTTCCAATTTATGGCCAAAAATACAATGGAAGTCAATGTGAACTGAAATTGTTTGGTTACCCAACAAGTACATTCTGTTATATTCCACACCAGAAAATAAGTCATACACTTTTGCAATGACACAAGGGTGATAAAACGATGACAGAATTGTAATATTATGGTGGACTATCTCTTTAAATAAGGCTCAGTGTGATTTACCTCACAAGGCTGCAGATGGTGCACACTGAGAGTTCACATATGAAACTCTCTGCTTTTATTAGCTGAGCGGTGTTGGTGCTGTTTCATGAATTCTGACGTTTATCAGTCTGTCAGCAGTGGCAGGTTTGCGTCTCACCCAGCAGAGAGCACTAAAGAGCTCTGTGAAGGAGACAGAACTCTTCAGGGAAGGTAGTGTGAGATGTTTCTGCATGTGTGGAATGAGTCTGTGCATGAGGGCACATACTTCCTGTCTCAGCAGGTTTGTTGTTCAAAGTAACTCCTTATTATCTTTAACCCCTTCTGCTTCCCTCCTCCACTCAACGTGTAAGCAATGTAGTCTAAGGACTGCCTCCCAACCCCCCTGCTGTCCGGGACAGACTGAGAGTGAGAGGAGGAGAAATTATGATCCGTGCAGAGCACATCCTAAGATGCTCAGACTGAACGATGGAACAGAATAAGTGCAGAAAAAAGCAATTTGGACTCGCTATATGAAACCATGTTATCTTATAAAGTAGAATAATGACAGTTTATCTTTCCAATATGTATATATTATTTTGAGCTATATATTTTTTTTTACTAAAGTGCAAATTTGTTTTTAAAGAGACTAGAAATTGCAAAAGCTGTTTTGCTTTAGTAACCAGTTAGTGATGTAGCATAGAACAGCATAACCATATTTAATGAAGCATGCAGCTTTTTCTTTCACCTTGTGTCCTTTTTGTTCATGGTTTTTGAGGATAAGGGCATGCCAGGCAACCATTGCCTAATTTGTCTAGTGTGACAGATGAATTTGCGTGTTTTGCAAATTTGCACCGTGAAGTGTTTTCCCCTCACTTTTAAAAGTTGATATTTATTATTTGCATGTAGCTCTTCTTGACCCTGTCAGAGCAGACCTGTGGCCCATTTTAAGTTGAATCCCATCAGAAGAAACTATTTACAGCAGTTGGGTATGATTTTTATATATACAGAAAGTATCTGCAGCCTGTGTTCAGTAAATATCTTCAACATCTTCTGAAGCTTGATCATCTCTCTCGTGTGCATTTCGAATCACAGGACGGAGCGTTCTTCACCCTCTCTTTTCTTTCCCTCTGACCTATTTTTGATCTTCTGTGCTGTTTTCCACTCCAAGCCAGATTAACATTTCACCATGCAAGACGAGTGGAGACAAGGAGAGAGCAAAATCTAAGATGAAATGACAGCTCTATACGCCCCCACTCTCCTTGCTTTTCAACTCCGCTGCCCTGGTCTCCACTTCTGCTCGCCTTTCTTCCTCTCTCCTTTCATCTGCTCTCGTTCCATAATCCAGTCCTCCTTTATTCAGCATGGTTTCCCGATTTCAGACTGCAAGAAACGTGCGAGGACTGTTTTTGCGATTCATTTTGTTGGCGTCATCATTAACATTTCAGCTTGAGCTAGTGCTTTTCTTTGTGGGGGAGAGATGGGAGTTTAAAACATGGATGAGAGCGAATTCTCTCAGTGAATAATAATAGGTCAGGCTGGAAAAGAGAATGGAGGAGTTTTATCACCTTGCTTTGCTTTTCTCTTCTGATGTGTTCAGGCTGCAGTTTTCACTCACAGCGGAGAAGTTTGATCATGAGCAATCAGATCTGCCCTGATTTCGGTCATCAGTAGTGAGGGATTGGCTTTGCAATGATGCAGTGAGGAACATGCAGAGGAAAATTCCTTTTCAAAGCACATCTGCCTCAATGGATTCCTGTCTCCCTCTGTTCCTTCCTGTATGCCTGCGCTAATGAATGCATGCATGCATCAAACACTTGCACAGCAGCTGTACTGTCAAGGGAGAGAAACTGCATTTTACAACCTTACGACCAAGCACCACCCTCCCCCCATCTGTTTCAGTGACCTCACAGTTGCTAGGGCAACGGGGATTCCTAACTCACGGATGGATCTGATTGGTTTAGAGATCGAGAGAAGCCTCTAATTGGGTCAAAAGCCCAACAAACGGAATACACAACATGTAACCAAATTTGCATGTGGCAATTTATGTTCGTGTGAATGTGTATCTGTTATCACTGACTCGTGAGGATTTCTTTTATTTTGTTACCGTGTTACTATCAGTTCAAACCATCATTGCTGTTGTGCTTTCAGGAGAACATTGACACGAATGTGCTGGTAATCTAGGTTGATTATGAAGTAAGTAAACAGCCGACGTCACATGATTGCGGGCCACAGCTGTTTTGTGTTTGCTTCATGAGCTTCTACAGCCTCGGTTCAAATTCAGATTCGTCCTCACTCTCTGTTCCTCTCAGAATCCTCTAGTGGGTCAGCTCAAACAGATAGGGGTTTACAAAAGTATTGCATAAAGCAAGGATGCAGATGGACCATTAGTGATATAAAGAAGGATACACTGTCTGAACATTAGCCCAGTCTCAAACGCTGGCCTGAGCCCTCGCAATCCACCTCCAAGTCCACACTTTGATGACATAATGCTATACAAAATGATGTGGGTAATTAGATCTTTCCTGGAAAATTATGACAAACATTTCTGATTATTGCAATTTCCAAGGCGTTCTTATTGATGCTCATATTCTTCCAATTTTGAAAGGAACTCGAACCCAATAATTTTCGCTGACAAGCAGAATTCATGACCAAATCTCTCATACTCTGCCAGGCCCTCCTTATTGTTGAGCCCCGCGCGTGTGTTGTTTCATGTACAGGTGGAGCAGAGATAAGAACAGCACTGTACTGCATCCAAAATGAAGTACTGCCAAGCACTGAATAACTCAGTTATGTAAGCCCCTAGCTGTGTGTAAAAACTGGTGAAAATCTTGCCATGGATATGAGACATTGTTCCTGTTGGTTAAGCAATGTTCTCTGCATCTGACACAACTGCTTGTGTCCAGCTGACTACACTAAACGAGAGCCACTGTTAGGCTGTCTTTAAATAAAAGGATATTTAAAGATTAAGATTAATAAACATTCAATATTGAAAAGTAGCAATAAAAATAGGCAGCTGGTATACAGTGAACTATGTAGGCAGAGGTAGTGCACCCAACAGGCAGAGAGAGGTCAGGTGAGGGAGTCTGAAGCAAGGAAGTAGAAGGATAATACAGATGGATTCAGATGTGGTCTGAGGGCTACACCTGGCCCTCTTTCCAACTCTGTGTGTGGTGTTTCGCTATACCAAAGATCTTACTGCATGATGTTGGTCTTTGATAAATGTGTGATTGTCGGATCTACAAACGGAGTGAGTCATGTTCACACTTGTCTGTGGTCAGTTGGAATGAACCTGATGAGTCAGCTGAGAGTTCTGTAAGTAGCACATCAAGACCCTGCTTTTCGTGGGTGCAAACCAGAGAGAACATACTGTTCTCCAGAGACTCGAAGCCATTCCTAAATCTGCTCTCATCTTATGTAAATAGTGCTGTTTTGATTCAGAATGACAAAAGTATTTTACAGCATCACTGCAGACTTTTGTGCCTTAGAGATTATGGTTGTATTTGTCTGATGCCACTCAAGACCTGCTTTACAGATTCAAGTGAAATCTACATGATACATATATATATATATGTGTGTGTGTTTGTATTAAACGTTTTAGCTGCTATTAAGTATTGTTTGTCATTTATTTATTTACGCTTGTAAAACCGGTCTTGGTTGGTGTTAGAGATATAGATGTATTCAATAGTAATAATAATAATCAATTATTATTACTATCAGATTATTATTATTTAGCCCTCAAAACAATCATTTATTTATTTAATCCTGTGAAAAGGTTCTTGATTCCTATTAGATATGTAGCCATATTCAATAATAGCATTAAAAAATATTGTTATTATTTATAGTATTAACCTATTATTGTTTTTATTAGTAGTAATATTTAGCCTATTGAGTAGTGTTGAAATGTATTTATTTTATTTTATTTAAAACAAGAATAAATAAATAAATAGATGAATGGATGGATAAATTGAAGTGTGTGTGTGGGTGTGTGTGTGTGTGTGTGTGAGAGAGAGAGAGAGAGAGAGAGCTCCATAAGGAGATGGTCAGCTGTAGGCTGGGTGTGGGTGTAGAGCATGGGAAGGACACTGTGACTATACGTGAATATAGAGGTGATTACTAGTGGGTGGTGATTCACTCTTCCAATGCAGAAATCCAGGCCTATACACAAGCTGTGCTCAAATCTGGACAGAATCAGTCCAACTAAACACAGCCTTAGGTGATTTCCATATTGTAAATCCAAATGGAAGATTTGCATCCTGCCCAACACGAGAAATGAGACATAGTAGACATCCTGAAAGGTGTGTTAAAATGAGCCCAGCTGATTTGCATGAGGCATTCGCTTTCTTTTGGTAAACAAGCGCCTGCTGGTATTCATGCATCCATGTGTCTGTTGGGTTGAGCAGCTGAGAGCCGAGTGCTGGAGCTCATGGCTGGGCTGAGTGAAATGAGAGTGAGGGGGAAGAGTGACTCACAGCTCTGCCTGCTGGAGGGGGCTGGGGTGTTTGGAGCAATACTTACACAATTCATTCTGCCCAGCTCATCTCTGTAATTCTTCTGGTGGAGTCACACCAAATTAAGTTCCTGCATCTAAACTGCTCTGGAGATGCTTTTTGGTGAACACTTTTAAGAGCTTGTGCATTCAGTATATCTGTGCACCTAATGTGTGTCTGTGGGTGTGTGCATTGTCGAGCTAAGAGCCACGTCCACTCTCATTGTATTTGTATGTGGTTGAGGTGAGGACAGACATGGCTCATTAATGACTGTGTGTCCAAAAACCACTAACTGGGTGAGTGCAAAACATCAGTAATGCATTAGAGCATCGATCACCGCTTCCTCCCATTACCCATCCCTGTATCTTTCTCTCTCTCTCAGATACACATCACTCTATTTTGCCATGTTCTTTCCCCGGAAAGCAGAAGTGGATCTGTGTCATGATGTGTGGACGGAGGGCAAAAGTTGGCATGAAATGGAAATTCAGCATGTGTATTCAACTCGATCTCATGGCAGTTCGTAACTATTTTATGTTTCGGCGAATTAGAGGTTAATTTGTATTAATATCATTCATACATTTTTGTACAATCTGCTTGCGCCATTCTGATGGTTCTGGTTATCTGTGGACCTTCATGCTTCCTTGTTTTCTAAAAACATATGTTTTCGTACAATTTAAAATGTACAAATTTATATGAAATCGCGTCCTATGAAGATAATTTCATTTTCCTGTGAGATCTGGTTTATCTATTTCCTAAATGCATGATATATAGATCTTATTTTGAACAGTTAATATTTGTATATGTACAAACCTGATTCCAAAAAAGTTGGGACACTGTACAAATTGTGTGTAAAAAAAAAGGAATGGGATAATTTACAAATCACATAAACTTATATTTTATTCACAATAGAACATAAATAACATATCAAATGTTGTAAGTGAGAAATTTTGAAATGTCATGCCAAATATTGGCTCATTTTGGTTTTCATGAGAGCTACAAAAAAGTTGGAACAGGTAGCAATAAGAGGCTGGAAAAGTTAAATGTACATATAAGGAATATCTGGAGGATCAATTTGCAACTTATTAGATCAATTGGCAACATGATTGGGTATAAAAAGAGCCTCTCAGGGTGGCAGTGCCTCTCAGAAGTCAAGATGGGCAGAGGATCTCCAATTCCCCCAAATGCTGCAGAGAAAAATAGTGGAGCAATATCAGAAAGGAGTTTATCAGAGAAAAATTGCTAAGAGTTTGAAGTTATCATCATCTACAGTGCATAATATCATCCAAAGATTCAGAGAATCTGGAACAATCTCTGTGCGTAAGGGTCAAGGCCACAAAACCATACTGGATGCCCATGATCTTTGGGCCCTTAGACAGCATCACATACAGGAATGCTACTGTGATGCAGATTGTTATAAAAAGAAGAGGGGATGCGCCACAAAGTGGTAAACATGGCCTTGTCCCAACTTTTTTGAGATGTGTTGATGCCATGAAATTTAAAAAAAACTTATTTTCCCTTAAAATGATACATTTTCTCATTTAAACATTTGATATGTCATCTATGTTGTATTCTGAATAGAAAAATAATAATTTGAAACTTCCACATCATTGCATTCTGTTTTCATTCACAATTTGTACAGTGTCCCAACTCTTTTGCAATCGGGTTTGTATTATTATTTGTTTTATTTGCCCTTGTAATGTCTAATCAAACTATTATAACTGGACCTTCTGAACAAAAGCACAGTTTTCTTTTTGGTGATGTATTCAAGTTTACAAGGTGGGCTTAAGATGACTCAGTGATTGGTTCTCTAATCAGACAGAAAAGGTTCAATCAAGAATTCATTCCACCAACTTGATCATGAGTGGAATATACGTAGGGCTGTTTTTCAGTTTCATGTGATACTTCTGAACATATCGGTGTCTTTTGAAATGACTGGGTTTGAAGTGTTTCATTATAGTGCATGATGAGATATGTGCTGAATTTTAATGTTGAGGTTAAGAGTTTTTTGAAATCCCTAACCATTAAAACAGTGAAATATTGCCTTAGCAAGCACCACTAATAGCTGTATATTATCTGTTCTTCTCTGTCAAAGAATACCAAAAACATGAGAGCACATTAAGGTCTGTTACAATGAGCAATGCGATGAATCTCGCTTATCCACATACTGTCTCTTTCTCTTCCATCAGAGTACTTCAGCCAGTTTCATCCAACACATTGTCTCCCAACACACTTATTTCCATCCAGGGGAAGAGATAGTAACAGAGGTAAGATGAGGATTCTCTAGAGGTCCATAATTCCCTGAATGTTTTAGTCTGAAGTGCTCCTTAGAAGAGTCTGCAGTATAATACTCGCTTTGATAAAAAGGTTTTTTTTTCCTTTTTTTTTTCTTTTTGGTGGTTTTGTTGAAAACAGAACAGACAGCGAGGGGCAAGCTTTCTTTCTAACAGTCCCATAAATCATTTTTATATCTGTTCTTCTTTTTCCTCTTGTGTGTGTGTTTTCTTTTTTTTCTTTTTTTTTTTTTGGGTACCTTATTAGATGGTGCGAAGATACTTTTATAAATAACCAGAACTTGCACCATGGGCCTTGAGGTTTCCTCTAACAAGCTATCTAATTAATTCCAGTGAGAGACAGGGAGAGTAAGAGATAATGAGAGAGAGAAGGTAGATTATTCATAAAATAAGAATATTTGTAATGGGTGTACTAGTGGGAAGGACATGTATCCCTGTGCATAATGTCTAAAACTGAGTCAATGCTTCACAGGGAAGATGTGTAAACATGCCAAGCCCTGCTGACCCAAATTGTTCGATGAGGTAAATTTTGGCAAAGGGAGCTTGCGGTGCCCTTTTCATGCTGCCAAGGGATTTTAACACCGGCATTTGTTGATCCAACTAAACTCCCAGTGACTTCCTGGAGACTGATGGGTATGAGAAGCACCAAAGGCACCCAAAGGTTTCCCATTTGGTCTCTGCACCAATTAGGGCAACTAAAACTTAAAAAAAAATGTTTTTATTCATTGACAGAAAGCTGTAGTTATATTACACGAATCCTCGGGAGAAGAACTAAAATGACTAACTGGAAATGAATAAATACTAAAACTGAACTAAACTGAAAGAAAAAGAAACCTTTAAACAAATGTCCCAAAAAAAAAACTATTAAGTTTGAATAATCATTCTAAATCTATGAGAATGGCAAAGTCCACATAACGGTAACAACACAATATCATTAGAATCACTTTCAGAACCATTTTATCCAGCTATTGACTTTCAATCAAAATCTATCCTGCTTTAAAGAGCTCAAGCATGTTATTTTTTTATTGATGTAGACGCTGATATCATTATCGTTATTATTATATTCTTGGTGCGAATGGGCCTTAGCACCAATGCACACTCCTCTTTATTTTTATGTGGATATGTTTGTACACTCTCAGAAACTGTCACTGGTGTTGTACCCTCTCAAAATGTAAACATTTGTACCTTATTTGCTCCTAAAAGGTGCATATTAGTACCTTAATAGTAGATATTTGTACCATTTTACAAAGGTACTGCCCCAGTGACAGCTTTTCATCCATAACTCCATAGATTCCATAGTACTTTTGATTGTCAACATGATGTAAACGATAAAAATTTTGATAGGCAGTTAATATAACAAAAGATTTCTATTTCAAATCCATGCAAATACAAGGGTAATCCCATTAGGGTTAACCAGTTTTACCATAAATTCACCGCATAGTTAACACTGTAGTTTATAATGGCTGTCTCTTTAGCTCCGCCTCCCTCTCCATGATGAGGTTGTGACCTCCAGGGTTTTGGTTAGTGCGAGTGTCATCTCTTGTCCAATTAAGTCAGCGCTGTAGTGAGATGAGACCAGGGACAGATGGGTGTAGGTGTAGATGAGGTCAAAGCACTTATGACCTGCTTTTATTCTCGCACACATACGGGGGCCATCACTTTCTCCTCACACAGACGAAACCTAAGTGTAATGTCTGATGTCATTTGAGTTCATTTCAAAGTCAGACGGGGTAGGCTCTGCGATGGAACAGATCTAATGAAAGAGACTCATTGGTAATTGATCGACTGGCTGCAGTTACAGATATTATTTGCAAAGATACATTTTGCATGCACAAAGTAGAACGATGAATAACATAATACATAACTATCAAGCAGAAGATGTACGTACAGTACATCTCAAAATGGCTGTAAATTCTTAGCTCAAATGTAGCAAGAAAAATCGAATGTTGTTCTCATTATTTCAGTGGGTTGCATCACCCAGACACTTTCGTATGTGTGTGTGTGTGTGAGAGAGAGAGAGAGACAAAGAGAATGGACAGCATTTATTGTTCATATATCTACTATTTTCAGGGACCACTTAAACATGCTTTCTACTTATTCAAGGTTGCATTTCTCAAAGTCCAATAATACAGTATGTTTGTTTAGTTTTTTGAGCACAAAGTATTTCATTTATTAAGTTTGCTTAAGTAATGAAACGTCAGCTGTGGCTACCAAATACATACAAATAGAATGTAAATCTCGCCTTGTTATCATTAATCTGGGATAGGGACACATTTTAATTTTCTATAATGAAATATTAATGAAGTAAATCAATGCATGACAACAACAAGTATGAACGGCATTGGACAGAATGCTTCTTTGTGCCTGACAGATCCCACTATAATTTCTCATGATACTGTAAGTAAATGTTAGCAGAATTTTAATTGTTACTTTATTTCATTTACATTTAACTATATATTTAGTCATCTTCTCATTCAATTAGACTTTAACTGCTGCAAATAGATTATTAAGTCATCGAGTTAAACTTCTGATTTGATAATAAATCATTCAGACAGGTTTTATTAAACTTGATTCATTGAAAAGACCTGATTCAAAAGAACAATTTGTTCACAAACCGCTTATTACTTCTCTCATGAATGTAATCGGGACTAGATATTATGTCCAGGTTTTTGAAAAGATTTTCTCAACAAAAAAAAAAAATCTCTCTGTAAAGAAAAGGAAACAGCACATGAGTCATATGGACCGCTTTTATGATTCTTTAATGGAGCTTAAGTATCCCATTCATCGCAATTACGTGAAAAAGAGCAAGCGCTACAATTTTAAAACTCCTTTTGTGTTTCATCAAAGAAAGAAAGTCATTGAGGTTGGAACAGAATTGTATCATCTTCCACCTGCTGTACACTATGTAATGACCATCCTGTGTACTTTAGAAGACCAGGTTGACCTAAACATTTACACAGCATTACAAAGGCAACAGGCACAGCAGTCTGAGTACATTTGAGTTTCTATAATTCAATGGAGTCAGCTGGGCCTTTTGTGTGCGGTCTCCGCTTCAGGTCATTAACAGACACAAGTCAGTCACTAAACTGGAGAAAGCAGAGCACTTGGATCAATAAACAGCTTTAATGAGGATCTCTGGTGATTGCATCGAAGGCCAGGATGGATTTGAGACTGAGGGGGTGTTGCTCATCTGTTTCTAGTACTATAGTAAAAGCAGCCTGCCATCTCCATTAGTGTGATGCAGACCTGAGGGCATAGCCACACAATCGCAGTGTGAATAATTGAATATTTATTCCATTGGAATAAGTGTCTCACTGAGAATGCACATAAAGGAAGAGAAGAGGTCCGGAGAAGGACAGACTGGGGTGAGAAGGGAGGGGAGAGTCAGTCAGAAAAGATCGGCATTCAGATCTCCTTCATTGTGTGAATATTTATGTAACCACCTTGGTTTAAAAATAGACGCGATGATTTTCAAGCACATACATGTCAGACATTTGACAATGCGTAATATTTTAATTAGAAGGAAAGGAAGAGGAGCCACATTGTGTAAGTGACAGTAACTGTTGGAGTTGTCTGGTGCGTTTTTGGATTTGTATAATTGGGGTCGTCAGTGTGATGACTGTGCTGTCCATTATAGCACATGATGAAATAGTCACACCAACATGTCTGGTGCTGTTAATAGATGCTAACTGTATATCACTGCATGTCACTAAACTTTTTGATAGATGGGGGTGAAGCGCTTAGGCATTTTTCAGTCTCATATCCAAAGTCCATTTGTCCATTAATTTGTATGTGTGTGTGTGTATATGTATATGTATATTTACATATATACATATACACAGACACATACACATACACATACACATACACATACACAGAATTGGTGCAAACTGCTTTCTCACAACCAAAAAAAAAAAAAAAACATTTAGAAAGTATTTAAGTATTAAAATGCAACCCACAATAACATTTAAAATATTAGTAAGTTTAATATATATACAATCATAATTTTGTACTAAAAAAAAGTAAATTATGAAAAAATAAAACTAAAAGTGTCCCGCATTTTTCATGGCATTACCGTACTTCTACTGTATGTTTTAGTCTATTGGCCGAGACTGATTTAAATTAAACCCATACATTTATGTGAGGTGTGAAAAGATCTCATCATCTTGTAAATGAAAAATCTGTTTTGTCAAAAAAAGTATATATATATATATTATTCTTTTTTTTTTCAACTCTAACCCCTGACCAATTCTGTAGAATGGCCCATATATGTAAATACTTTGTGTTCACTCACAAAACCTTTGTGTCCCGACAAACATTTTTTACATCATGTCTTCTCATAATGTGACTATTTATCACAATTCGACTTTATAAAAGGGTAAATACTGATTTTATATCTTAAAATGTGACTGTTTCTGATTTTAAGAATGAATGTAATAGCTTTCACATAGCTATAGCTCAAATATGTTATAATATTTTTGAGCATGCAGTTTATATTAAAGTTGTGTGTGGGCCTGACACTTGAATAGTACAAGACTAGTATACATAGTGTTATGTACTTGCTTTTCCCCTTTGTTCACTTTTCTCCTCTACTAATCAGACAGTAACTTATGAAGAGAAGCAACTGTGCGTGAATTGTGCTTCATGGCCAGCAGACATTGCTCCTCCATCTGTCCTGATCAGAGTATGTATGTATCTCTCAAAATTCTTTAAACAGTATAAAGTCATAGAATGATACAGTACAATTTCTTCTGTCTGACTCCAGCCTAGTAGTAATTTAATTTGTCCTAGGTGTTTTAGGATTTCCTCATTGCACTGCAGTTTCCAGGCATCCTATTATTCTTGAGCGGGGCTTTCTGTCCCCTGCATTTTTTCAATTACCTGTCAAGAGACATCGACTCTCCAGGGGATATAATTAAATTCCATTGGTGGGGTAGCATTCCGGGCAATTACGCAATGGCAGTATTGAACCCTTGGCTGCAGCCTGACAGGATAAATATTGTCTAACAGAGAGGCCAGCCTGCATGAAAGAAGCAGTGCTGTGCACCAAACGGTTAAAAACTCTCTCACACACAGGGCATGTAAGGTGAGGACTCCCAGAGGCAGGTGTTTAATGTCTAATCCTCTTATCCTTTTCTCTTGTATCCCACACCGTGGATCCCAGCAGAACCCTTAAGGTCCCCAGGAGAAGATTGCTTATGTGGGGGATGTGATCGTGTTCCCTTTTGGTGGGAATATCTGAAATCTATACCATCACTTGTGATGTAAAGTCTCTCGTTCTCTTCGCCCTCAAGTGTGGGAGGTTCTTTTAATGCATGGGTTTGTGGAAAGGGAAATCATTTCAGACTTTCTCTCCAGCATCCCCCCCTCCCCCATTATTGCCTCTTTTCTCTCTTCTCCTTCTTTATAATCAGCCCACCTTCCTTTCTGTTCACAATGGGGATGAGTTGTATGTCTTGGTTATGGATGTGCAGTGGCTATAATTAACCATTATTCTAGACCATCAGCTTTCAGAGAGAGATGAAAAAGTGATAATAATATGTAAAAAAAAAAAAACTTTCTCACCTTCACATCTCCTTACAGTATTTATTCATATTGATGAGTAGCTTTCAGTGGCAAACTTTTAGTATTGCAGCCGTTTTGAAAATACTAGCTTCTCTATTGCAAGGAATTAAATAGCAGTGTTTCGTGACAGAATGCTAAACATAAAGCAGTAAGCAACTTAATACCATACATTACTTGATTACTTGACATTTGGCTCAATGTGAAGCATATTACCTATAAGCCCCTTCATTTTAATAACATCACTACATCAAATGGCTAATTGCTTTTGAGAAAACTACAATATGACAAATAAAATACACCAGTAATTGTTCAGAATAAAATATTTCTTTCTTTTGCCAAGCTATACAGTATATATGTTTTTGGTTTGAAAATTACGTCTATCAATAGCTATGCAATTGAATATCAATCTTTTTTGCCCTCTAAATTTTCCCGCCAAAATTATGTTCAAGTGTGACTGTGCATTTAAGGTCTGATCACTTTAAGGACAGTAAGTGGTAATATTGTAATTCTATTTATTTCCACACCACACTACAATGATAAAAACACAAACAAATGATATAGAAATGGAACAAACACTGGATTTTTTTCTCCAAATGATGAACAATAAAAAAAACTGACAGCCAATCAGAACTTTGAAAGCCTAAGCAATTAAAGTGGTAGACAACATACAGTAACTGCAGCACACACTCATAATAAACAAAACGTTATCTTCCGTTGATGTGGATGCTAATATAGTTATCATTATAGTTATCATAATAGTTTTGGTTCTTGGTGGTAAATTACCTTGGTGGTTTACGGTCACCAAGCAGAGTTAAAACTTGGTACTTAAATATAGAATGTGTGGTAATCGATGTAAATATCCCTGCATTTTTATATATTTGTGTCATATTACTGTAAATGGCATTATTTCAATGTGGAGGAGATCTCGATCCTGCTTTCTTGTTGCATCAGTTTGCTTGTAGCTTGAAGCTAACTGCTTTTTTTCAAAGGGTTGCAGGGTAACTTAACTACAAATAGCATACACAAACTACAAATAGCTTTCCTGTGTAGCATTGTTATTTTTATAAATGTCTTGTGACGGAAATATGTTTTTGAAGCTGCACATTATCTGCGATGTTTCTCAGGAATGCATCTCCTCTTCAGATGTTTTGTTGTGAAGATGTTATTGGTCCTCTGCCAGGAATTTCAGTCTGGGTTGAAGATGGATTATCTAATGTTTTGATCATGTTTGTGTAACTATGCGCTGCATATTCGTAAATATCCATAAAGGGCTCACTATTTTAAAGTATTTCCATACTACTGAGACTCAGATTTCAATAGATACCTTTACCTTTTAGAAATCTTTTTTGTATAATAAACAGCTTTGGTTTTATCACCTAAGGTTCTATTTTTTATTCTGTTTTTTAAATGATTTTACAGTTCATCTGTTAATATGAAATACCGCAGAACAGAAATATGCTATCGTCTTCCTCACAGGTGAACTTGAGGCTAGTTCTATTTACAAGTCTAATCAATCTGTTTGCATTTTGGCATAAACCAGCGGTTTCCCATTAGCCTGTTTTCATGGAGGCATG
This sequence comes from Carassius gibelio, assembly GCF_023724105.1. Lineage (NCBI taxonomy): Eukaryota > Metazoa > Chordata > Actinopteri > Cypriniformes > Cyprinidae > Carassius > Carassius gibelio. Next base: position 10,741,553 of record NC_068407.1, read on the forward strand.
AGCACTGGATTGGCTTCAATAACAGGTTTTATCCATGTCCCATGGCTGACCCAGCATCTTCCTAGTAGCGCTATTGGGCAAAGAACACTGCCTCTTTGTCTGTGGGGCACTGGCCTATTCAAGCTCATCAAAGTTTCAAGAGTCATTCAATCGAGCAGTGCAGCCCATCCAGGGGAGCCCGTGTTGGTAGAGGAAATGGATACTGGGGCACCTGGGTCCGACTCCATTACTGAGGCCCTGTCAGGGCCATCTCATCTGGGGAGTCACTGGAAAAAAACACAGGTGGGGTTCTAAGCCATGGATAATTCAAATGTGACCTTCTCTGGTAAGATCTATGCAGGTTCATATCACTGTAATAGTTTTTCACCCATTATTATATTATATTATATTATATTATATTATATTATATTATATTATATTATATTATATTATATTATATTATATTATATTATAAAATACTTATCAAATGAAGAAAAAATACACAATATTAAAATGAAATAAATATTCTATTATGAATATACAATTTCTTAAAAATCTGTTTTTATGTTTTGAGTGTTACTCAAAATTTTCAGTGGGAAAGTATTTTCAAAGGAGTGTCAGTTTTTCTCACTTGTGTTTAATCATTAATTTAGCTTCATTTCTTTTGCTTCAGAGAGGTTCAGACAGGTTAAGCTGAGGTCACAGAGATTTCAAGGGATCTTGTTTTCATTAGCATGCGAGTGCATGCAGCTATGCAGATAAATATCATCTGTCTCTGTAACTTAGATCGAGTGTGGGCGTTTTAATCATAGTGAGAAGCATATGTTAGAGATTGGTCATGGCAGGATCACTGGATCATGGTGCATGGGCAATGGCACTGAGGAGACAGCTGATTCCTTGGATTTTGTCATTAGTGATTCTTCCAAAAATGACCAGTACAGAAAGCCATTACTTAAAACAACACTCTCTTTCAAGAGCTACTGTACCTAAATCCCTCACAGAACTGCTTTAACTCAAAATCATAATTTATATTGGTTATGTCTGTCTGCTCTGGGGCCTGTGTGTGATCACAAACAGAGATCATGCATGGATTATATTTGAGCACAAGCTATTATCTAATGAATTTCATGACTTCATAACCAAAAAATCTGGCATTGTTAAATAATTCTTTAAACAGCCATGCTTAAATTAATGATAATGTCTCTCTCTCTCTCTCTCTCTCTCTCTCTCTCTCTCTCTCTCTCTCTCTCTCTCTATATATATATATATATATATATATATATATGCATACATACAGGTGCATCTAAAAAATTTGAATATCGTGAAAAGTTCATTTTGTAGTAACTTAGAAAGTTTCATAGATCCTAGATTCGTTACATGTAAGGTAAGATATTTCAAAAGTTTTTTTGTTTACATTTTCATGATTAGAGCTTACAGCTCGTTAAAGTAAAAAATCCAGTATCTCAAAATATTACAATATTTACGTTAAGTTTCATTAAATGACCATCTCTACAGTATAAATTCCAGGTATCGCTTGTTCTTTGAAACCACAATAAAGGGGAATACTGCTGGCTTGGCAATGGTCCAGAAGACGATCACTGACACCCTCCAAAAAGAGGGTAAGTCACAGAAGGTCATTGCTGAAATGGGTGGCTGTTCACAGAGTGCTGTATCAAAGCATATTAAATGCAAAATTGACTGGAAAAATTTGGTAGGAAAAGGTACACAAGCAACAGGGATGACCGCAAGCTTGAAAATACTGTCAAGCAAAGCTGGTTCTAACACTTGGGAGAGCTTCACAAGGAGTGGACTGAAGCTGGAGTCAGTGCATTAAGAGTCACCATGCTCAGATGTTTTTGGGAGAAGGACCACCAAGCCACTTCTGAAACAGAAACAACATCAGAAGGCTCTTACCTGGGCTAAAGAGAAAAATAACTGGACTGTTGCTCAGTGGTTCAAAGTCCTCTTTTCAGATAAAAGTAAATTTTCCATTTCATTTGGAAATCAAGGTCTGGAGTCTGGAGGAAGACTGGAGAGGCACAGAATCCAAGCTGCTTGAAGTCCAGTGTGAAGTTTCTGAAGTCAGTGATGATTTGGGATGCCGTAACTTCTGCTGGTGTTAATCCATTGTGTTTTATCAAGTCAAGTTATCAAAGTCAATACAGCCATCTACCAGTAGATTTTGGAGAACTTTATGCTTCCATCTGCTGACAAGCTTTATGGAGATGCTGATTTACTTTTACAGCAGGACTTAGCACCTGTCCACAGTGCCAAAACCACTTCCAAATGGCTTGCTGACCATGATATGACTGTGCTTCATTGGCCAGCCAACATGTCTGACCTGAACCCCATATGGAATATATTTTCAAGAGAAAGATGAGAAATAGTCGATCCAACAATACAGACGAGCTGAAGGCTCAATAGTGCCACAGCAGTCCACAGACTGATCGCTTTCATGTCACTCCTCACTGATGCTGTCATTTGTGCTATAGGAACCCCGACCAAGTATTGAGTGCATAAATGAAAATACTTTCAAGAACTTGAACTTTTCTGTTTTGCAAATATAATACATTTCTGTCAATTCATAGGTAGTATAATAATTATTTATCTTCAAGTTAATAAACACAAAAAAAGGAATTGGCAATTTTAAACTGTTTTGTGTGCAAGACTGTAGAAAAACAAACATTAAAATCTATATGATTTCAGCAAGCTTTATAAATATTTTGAGGCATTAAAAAAAACAAACAATAAAAACAAAACCTTATCAGACAAAATTTTGAATGGTAATGTGCAGCCCAAAAGTAATGGTAGTAATTACGTGGTGATACCTCTGTCTATCATTGTTTTATTTGGTTATGCTTTGTGATATGGCAGACAAAAGATTTCCAACTCAAGCAATTGGGAATTCAATTCATTTCACTCCGCCATTATTGTGTTTGTACACCAAGAAACATAATACATCCTCTCTGGAACTAAACTATAAAACTGAATTATCTTTACATGATTAACATTTGAATATAATTGCAGGAGTACAATACCATGCTCCGGACGTGAGTAGCTCATCGATTATTGTGGATCAATTAGAGAAGTCAAGGCCATCTGAGACAGGAGACTGAGCCGTCTCCCTGCTGAGCATTCATAAAATGACTTAAATGGATTACTGTGTGCATGATCACATTAGACTCACCACAGCTCTGGCAAGAAATGTTCAAACTCGATTTCAAACCTTTGTAGATCATTGCCTAAAGATCACTAACATCTATTGTCATACAATAAATAAAAGATATTCATATGGATTACATTTAGTTGGCTCATAAATATCTTTGTTTGACCACTTAAACCATGTCTCTGCAAACAGACTAAATAACTTTTCCTCCAGATGCTGGAATTTCACCTGTGCTAAAAGGTCAAAGGACCAGTCGGACAGCTGAATGGTTTTAATGTCAGACTTAACACATGCATCTAGGGATGAGGTAAAAGCACATGACAAATAAGTACAGGTCGTAAAGCACAAAACAAATTGTTCTCATGGCTCTCGTTTTGCATTTAGGAATGCTGAAGGATATATTGCATCTAATAAAAGCGATATTGCTTTGATCCAAATTTATGTTGGCCATTATGTATGGGCTGTTTAGAGACATCCCAGTGGCTACTTTAGTTGTCTACTTTTTCTCATCAGCAGAAGGATGGTGTGATACACTGTGCTGTTGCTCTGGTAATAATGGGAAACACTCCAAGGGTGATATAAGGGTAACTTTTCATTCAGCTGAAGCCTTTTTACACAAACCACAGGAGCTGTTCCTCTGGAACAACCTGCCGATAAGTGCATCACTCAAGTCCATGATGGAAAATTGGGCAGAATTGCGATCATATTAAGTCACCGAGTAAGTGGATCTGAATTTTTAACCCTTGTGCTTATGGCAAAGGTCCAAGATTAGAATATCAGCATTTGTCAGATTGGACGTGAACTCAAAACCTTGGCATTGCTAAGCCATATAACCCATGTACACTAATCAATCATAGCATAAAATGAAATTTCTGTCATCGTGCACTCACCTTCATTTTGTCCCAAATCTGTGACCTTTTTTCATTTGTGAACACCATTGAGGATTCCATTGCAAGCTTCAAATAATCCTCCCTTAAAGGGAAAGTTTACCCCAAAATTAAAAATCTATAATAAATTACTCACCCTCATGTCGTTCCAAACCCATAAGACCTTTGTTCATCTTCAGAACAAAAATGAAGATACTTTTGATGAAATCTGAGAGCTTTCTGAGCCTGCATAGAGAGCAAAGCAACTGACACATTCAAGGCCAAGAAAGGTATAAGGGCATTTTTAAAATAGTTCATGTTACATTGACGGAAGACACACACAAAAAAGTTTTCTTTGCACGCAAAAGTTTTTTTGTAGCTTCGTAAAATTACAGTTGAACCACTGATGTCAAATGGACTATTTTAACAATGTTCCTACAACCTTTCGGGGCCTTGAATGTGTCAGTTGCATTGCGGTCTATGAAGGATCAAAAAGCTCTCGGATTTCATCCAAAAATATATTCATTTGTGTTCTGAAAATGATTGAAGGTCTCATGGGTTTGGAACAACATGAGGGTCAAAACATCCCTTAAGCCCCTTTCACACTGCACGTCGGACCCGCAATATTCCCGTAACATTGCCTGGTCGCCTTCTGTGTGAAAGCAACCACGTCCCGGAATTGATTACCGAATCGAACCCGGGTCGGGGACATAGTAACATTGCGGTAATCGATCCGGAACGAGCGCTGTGTGAACAAAAGCCAGATCTAATTCGGTATCGAAGTGATGACGCGCGTTATCGCGCGACTCTTTTACCGGCTGTTTTGAAGGAAGATCAACATACGCGACGAAAACACATGTGCAAACTGTAATGAAGCAGAGATCAGTTAGTTCCTCACTTTCCGCGCTGACGCAGAGATCGTTTGCTTGCTTCAGTTAAAGTATAACGTGCCAAGCGTTGTCGACTCGTACATTACACGTCACACGCTGATGTCACGTGTCGTTACGGGATCTTCAGGGGTTGTGTGTGAAAGCACGCACATATACCGGGTCATCACTGGCTGTGTGAAAGTGCCAAATCTAGCGACCAGGGAACGATTACAGGAACACTTTACCCCTGTATTTGCCGGAATGGCAGTGTGAAAGGGGCTTTAGTGAACTGGAGTCAAGAACCAGTCTAATTTGTAAAACAAATCATTCAAACTGGTTTTGTGAACCAGATTGACTGATTCCTTAAAATAATCCAACTAATTTGGATTCACAAAATTGATTCACAAAGATTAATTCACAAAACGTGAGCTGCTCTAATTTTGAGGGAGAGATACATGGCTTTATTGCATCAGATACAAACCACTGATACTTCTGTTGACCTGATACAAATAAATAAACTTACAAATAAATAAAGACTTATCGGGGATCCAATGAACAAAAACAAAAGTCAAAGGTGTGCAATGACATTAAGTAAATAATGAGAGAATGTTTTGCAAGTTTGGAATAACTTGAGGGTGAATAAATGATGACATAATTTTCATTTTTGTGTGAACTATCCTTTTAAGGTAACAGACCTTTGCATTTATCAAAGTGTAAATAAATCTTTTCTTGAAGCAGTTCACCAGGCATTAGTTTGAATGCCAAATGTCTTGCCTACACGGACTAAATCCAGTCTTGCAATATACAGTACTAAACTGAAAGGATGGGCCCCGGGGCACCTTGAGTAGACAAATTAAGTGTGGTCTGGGTCAACAGCACAAGGAAGAATTCAGGTGTCATTTTAATTTACTCCCCTCAGCAGGCAAAAACACATGAGTATTAGAGAAAGGTAGCACAGTAATGTCATCCTAGCCCTTGGAAAAAGTGATTACAAAGATGAACTGCAACCCAAAAACCCATGCTAGCACTTAAACTGTCCTTTTCCTCTTCAGGTTGAGTTAGATGACCTCCAAACTCTGTTTCCAGCATGCTTGGCCCCACCTTTAGAACTATTTTGAGTGGCTCTTGACATAATCTCAGCCGACATCTTTTTTTTTTTTTTTTCCTGAAAAGAGTTCTTTGTGGCACTGTGCCAGAAATGAACCACTCCTCTCGGCGTCATATCCTCGTGAGTAAAATTATGCTTCCCCTCCTCCATTTAACTTCCTATCTCATTCTTGCTTCTCTCCTCAGTTTCTTGCTCGTCTGAGAACACGGCTCTTTTGTTTCAAAAATCTCACCAGTTTTTTTCCCCCTGGGGTTGAACTTTGTGATATTCTAATTGCTTTCCACTATTTTCAGCAACTTCCACCTCCCACCCCCGATCTCTCTCTCTCTCTCTCTCTCTCTCTCTCTCTCTCTCTCTCTCTCTCTCTCTCTCTCTCTCTCTCTCACCACCCCCTCCCTGGTTGGAAGGTGGGCAGAAATAGCGCATGTTGCTTGTATCTACAGTGTCCCTTTCTAGGCAGAAAAATGAGCCACCATTAAAAAAAAAAAAAACACGGATTAGTTTTATGACCCAATTTTGTCCGTATCAGGCCTCCTATGACTCAGTCTCATCCAGTTGGTTTCCAAAAGATAATTTAATGTTTGAAACAGATCGCCAGTGTTTTTTAATTCATTGGAATTCAGCTAAGCAATGTTGAGGACACTGAGCACTTGTGTTTTTGTGTGGTTAAGTCAAACCTGGTAATCCGGTTACATGTCATCGGACTCCCGAGGCAGGAGTCACTCAATCCCTTCAGAGGGGCAGAGAGAGACTCAGGAGGAGGTGTTAATTTTGGCACAAGTCAGAAAAACCGTTCCATCCAAACCTTGACTATGAAGACCTGTTGCGACCAAGTGGCTGCCAAGCACTAACCCCATTAAAATTCCTTCTTTATGAGCCGTTGCCAACCTGGCTGAGATCTGAATTGGATTTGGCTGCCATACAAGGAGGCTAATCAAACCTCGGCTTCTAGGCAACTGGACCTATCTTGTTCCTTTAAATTAGAGCTGTAATTTCGTCTCTGAGGAAAAGGCTTTTGAACTGGCCAACATTGCAGCGTTTGTATGAAATAACTGTTTGTTCTCATTGCTGCCCTTCAGTGATTTCTTTTTTTGGCTTGTTTTTTTTTGGTACAAACTGGGCCCAGGGGGTGAGACGCCCTGAGCCATCCCTGAACTCAGGATTGAACAATAACCACGAGAGTCCATTAAACACCCCTTTGCCATTTATCATGGCACAACAACAGGAGCAGCTGCGCGCTCGCTCATACACACAGGTATCCATCAGCAACATGTGATAATGGCCACAGCGTTTGCCAAACCACGCACAGAGAGGGTGGACAGCCAGGATCCGGGGAGAAAGATGATCCTATTAAGAGTCATTGTGGTACGGAAGGCTGTACGTGAGGCGGCAGACACATTCTGAGAATGGCTGGCATTGTGTCCTTGCTGAGTTATAGCAATAATCATAAGGATGGCAATAACATGAGGGACAGATGAGCAGAGAACTTTTCAGCTGATGCGTTCCAAAAACAAGACAATCAAAGAATCAGAGAGTGTTAGTTAATGAGATGATTCGATATTGTCCCAGTTAAATGTTACAAACGGTCAATGATCTCAGAATTACGGAAGGCAGTTTTCACCTTAGGTAATTGTGAGATGAAGTAGCAAATAGCAAAATTCGTCACGATTATGAGAACTACAATGAATTTAACAAAGTCAATTAAAATAAATTGCAACATTAAAATAAATTGCAAACATTTTTATGTTTAAAGTTCCAATTGTGAAATTGGAATTGTACGAGACATTACGAGAAATAAAATATTCATTTTCTTTTTACATTTTCAGCTTTTCTTTTTCTCTCTCTCTAAGGCAATATAAGAAATATAAACAATAAAAAGTTTTAAAATAACAATTACCTTTTACCAATTCATTTTTTTTCTCTCTGAGGCAATAATTAGCTTCCATACAAAACATGATTGCAAAATAGATTTGAAACTGTTTTGTCACTTCCCAAAATGAATATGTCATTTTCATTTCATTTTCGGTTCTTCTTTCCCATGACAATGAAGAAATGGCTAAAATGAACACCATCAGATCTGGTGAGGGCTTGATATGGTTTCGAGACATCTTTTATAGTGCAGTGATGGAGTGTCTTTGGTGTCCTGCTATCATAACAATAAGGGGAAGAGCTATTGTTAGCCTGGATTGCAGTAATATCACAAGGTCCCATGACTCTGTTGTCCTGTGAACTTTTTTTTTCCCCCACAGAGAGAATCTTTAAACAAACCAGAAGGGTAGAAACACAAGAAGGCAAAAATCATTATTTCTTCCACTGGTCTCCATTTAATAAAAGTCTATTAGTGTGTCACCATTTGCTGACTGTGCAAATGCAAAGTCTGGCCTTGTCTTCTATTTACTCTGCCTCTGCAGAGCGCCACATCTCCATCGTCAGTCAGTCGCATAGTTACATGACGTGAACATGGGAGCACTGCTCAACTCCTGATGATCCTTCAGAGCCCACTGGAAAAGGGAAAGAGCAGCTACCCATGAGACTGGAATTCACGGTTGCTAGAAAACGTGATGGAACATGAATATCACACGTCAGAAAGCTCAGCACGGTGGTAAATAGTTCCCTGAGATGAGATGCACACATATCTCCCTCGATACAGTGAGCCGCTTATGCCTCATTGGCCTCCATCACCATCACTTTGCATTTGTTTGCCTTGTGAATGAGCGTTTGCTCACTCCTTAAACTCGCAGTTACCTACATGTGATTATTTCAAAGGGAACATCACAATTTGTGTGCAGCTTATTAACAATGTAACACTCTGTGAGTGTTTGTATTTCAGCCTTGTAGCTACAAAATCGGTTGTGTATCTGACTTGAGGAACTCCTTTTAAGGAGACCAAAGAGGTTTTGTAGAATAAGCTCCCTGTTTTCGATTTGGAACAGAATTAGCCTGCAACAGAAGTCCTAGAGCACTCTTTTTCGGACACAGATTTTAGGCTTTTGAACAGATTTAAATTCACTTTAAAATTTATACTAAGCAACCTTGGGGAGAACGTTTTACTCATAAGTAGTTAGCAGAAAACAGCAGAGAGATGGCCAGCAAACAGACTGGCCAGAGGATACAGCACTCACTTAGAAGTTATTTGATAACCATTTGAACAGAAATTGCTTTTTGTTTTAAGATATCTTAACTATTCAAGTCTTTAAAAAGTACCTAATTACAGCTAATCACACTGATTATAATCATGCAATGTCACTCCAAAGTAGCAGTGGAAAAAGTACTAAGAAATTGTACTTAAGTAAATGTATCACTACTTAAGGGATAATTTACTTGACTACAAGTACAAGTACTGAAAAATAATATGAATCAAGGACGAGTAAAAGTAGTTTGCTGAAAAACTACTCAAGTTACTGTGTTACAGAGTACTGTAGTTGACATAACTTGTACCACAGTAAAGAGTTTTATTACCAAAAAAAAAAAAAAACTCACTATGATAAGAAGGAACATGGAACCACAAAAGTTAACTGTTTCAAACACGACTGATGTTATATAGTGTTCTTGGAGCAAAGCATGATATTAGTCTCATAAATAGTTTAACGCTATGTTAAGCAAACATACTACCTATCCCTGTTGCCAGGAGGAACTGTTTTATAACTAATAAAAAAAAATGCATTCACGTATAAGACTCAGGAGGAGAGAAGAGAGTGAAAGAAAAGGGGAGAGGAAATGCACAGGAAGAAAAACAGGAATTATCTCTGCTGGACGGAAATAGCCCCTGATGTTTTTAAGAAGGGCAAAAGCAGAGTAGAGTAAGTGAGGGTTTAAAAGAAAGGGTTTAAAACAGTGTGAATAGAAATGTGTCAGAAAAAAATCATGTGGGGTATGTGTAAGGTTGGGCATCATTTGAATTGAATGATTCTGATTCTTGTCAAATTCCTAATTTCGATTGCAATAATAATAATAATAATAAATTAATAGAAAATCTTAGATATCATAAGCATTTATTCTCTTATTGTGAACTACTTCATTGTTAGCTGAATACTAATTGACAGGCTTTATTTATTCTTATGTATTTTAATTGGATACGAAATCAAATACACTGCTGGATAATAACCAACAATTTGGATACTATAATATTTTTTTTTTCTGTATTTTCCTAATGACAATTTTAGTATTGGTTTACAAACATATAATAAGGCTGAATAGTTTATATACTGTATGTGCACTGCACACACATCCAAAGCACGCATGCAGAAAAAAGTTATTTTAAGTCCATCTGATTGACAGACAAATCATGATTGATCTATCAGCCTGATGCACATTAAAATGCATGCGCTTTTATTTCAGTGTTGTTGTTATTGTTGCTATTATTTTAGCCAAAGCTTCGCACATTTACCATTTAACTGAAGTTTGTGTTACATGTTTTGCTCCAACTATGTTCCAGTGATGTTGGAACTTTTTGAAATCGTGATGAATGAGTGACAGTTTTTAAATAAATTTAAAAGGAGCACTCTTTGCATGTGGTTCCCAATCCTGGTCCTGGAGGCACCCCAACATTGCACGTTTTGCATGTCTCCTTAATCAAACACACCTGATTCAGGTCATCAGCTCATTAGTAGTGACTCCAAGATTAGAAATTGGTGTGTCAGAGAAAGGAGACACGCAAAATGTGCAGTGTTGGGGTGCCTCCAGGACCAGGACTGGGAACAACTGTTATTTGGCTGCCACACCAAATCATGCACACCTGCTTGCTTTTCAGTTTAATTTCAGTGTTTTTGTGAACTTATATATATATATATATATATATATATATATATATATATATATATATATATATATATATATATATACTTTCATAACAAATAATTGTAACACTTTACAATATGGTTAGTTAAAGTATTAAAGTGTATTAACATGTTAGTTAATTATTGTAAAGTGCTACATAAATAATGCATTTTGAGTGTTCACTTGAAAATATTACTGCCTGAAGTGAAGTGCTCTACCCCAGAAGTTGTGAAAAGTGCCCGTCAAATGCCAGCTTGCTCCATTTCTCCATCGTTGCCGCCTTCTTTCAAAACAAATTTGTACTTTGGGTGAAAAATAAATGTAGTGAAGTTTAATATTTTGACATATGTTTTGACCTATTCAAATAAAAGTAAAATTACAATTTAATTATATTCAAGAAAATAGAAAAAATTTACTCAAGTACTGTAACGAATGTATTTGTAATAAGTTACTTTCCACCTCTGCTCCAAAGTATGCAGCAATATAGTCATTTGAAATAAAAGGCAGGGGAAACAGTTTTTGGGTAAATTGTTTATTTTATTGGAAAACAAATATACAACTTGGAATGGATTTTGAGGCATGGCTGTGCCATAAGCAGTTACAAAAGAAAAGTGACTAATTAAAAAGCATAGTAAGAACAGAACAAATACAAAAAGATTAGAGTGTATGAGTACCTGGCGATAAACCCGTTAGTATTTAATTCAACGATGTTGCAATAGTGCAATGCTGAGGACTTTTCCCATTTCTGTTTATACTCAGTCCATTGTCCATGTAGAGTTGCACCTCCACATAAAATCAAGAGAAGAAAAAAAGAATCATGCCAAAAATGTTTGAAATGATGCCTCGCTGTGTGTCAGCTGGACCCATGATGTCACCGCTCGTCAGGTGGGAAGGCAGACAGAGCAAAAAAAGAGGAAAAAGGGGCCTGTGCGTAGTCAGTATCTGTGCCTATACGTATCACCTGGTCCCATAACTGCTCCTAACAGATTGTTTACGATGACTAGGAGTTGGGGGAAGGCATGAGCACTCAAATCTTATAGTATACATGCAGAGCCTTTGGACAGCAGGAGAGGATGGGCAGAAATTAAAATGAAACATTTTGCAGAAATTAAAAACAAGAAAAGGCAGATAATTTTATACAAGAAATTCTGTACAAGGCCTTCACTTCGCTGTCATCATTTGTACAAATTCTGTGAAGAGAGAAAAAAGGGTGATTAAGCATCACTGCGAAAAAAGGGGCAATCAAAGACTGGTACTAAATGTTTCAAATGGACACAGACTCACCTTCATAATTGACCTGACCATCTCCATCAATGTCTGCTTCTCTAATCATTTCATCCACTTCCTCATCTGTTAATTTCTCCCCCAAGTTTGTCATCACATGGCGCAGCTCAGCAGCACTGATATATCCGTTCCCGTCCTGAACAGAGAGAACAACAATCCATCCAAATTAAGTATAGGGATGTTCCTAGCAAAACCTTAATAACAGGTCAACTGAATTCAACAGAAGCCTTACCTTATCAAAGACACGGAAAGCTTCTCTGATCTCCTCCTCGCTATCTGTGTCCTTCATCTTTCTTGCCATCATGGTCAGGAACTCAGGGAAGTCTATTGTTCCATTACCTATTTAAAGAGCAATGTACAAATTCAGATAAGTGAATGTTTTAATTGTGATAAAAAATGGCTTCAAGTCATATGCAAATTGGACCCTCCTTGCAAGAGTTAACATGCTGATGGCTAATGTAGCAGCAAAAATGTGTCCTCACCATCTGCATCCACCTCATTGATCATATCCTGCAGCTCCGCCTCTGTAGGGTTCTGGCCAAGGGAGCGCATGACAGTGCCCAGCTCTTTCGTGGTGATGGTGCCATCCCCATCTTTGTCAAATAGTGAGAACGCCTCTTTGAACTCTGGGAAGAGAACCAGGGAAGACAGATAAGTGTTTGAGCCACATAACCACGTTCATAAACCCTCCCTCAAAAATCACAGGCATCAGTCACTTTTCCATTTTAGCAATACACAAAAAAAACAGGTAAAGTACTTCTACTTTTCATGTCAAGCTTTTTGAATAATTAACTACTTGTAGGCATTAAAATTCCACATGGCCACTTGTAGATCCCATTCTATGTACTTAATCTTAAACCGTTCATGCTTTACAACAAGTTCTAAAACCTAAAATTAGCATTTATTAAATAGCTCTGTGTTGCTAAGACCAGTAACAACAAACGCCTCCACAGATGAATGTCTAGAGTGACAGGATGCTGTGGAAGATGCACACAAACACCCCAGAGCCAGGGCAACAGCTGACCACTAGTACTAGTTTTAAGGCCTTTGACCTGCAGAACACCATTAGCTAGTTACATGCAAAGACAACATGCAAAACAAATCGCTTTGCGTAGATGCCTCAAGTACCTTATATAGTCAATTTCAAAAGACAGCATTTTGTAAAATAAGTCAAGTAAGAGTCAGCACTGTCACTGATCAGTTTAAATGAGGAGAATTGATCCTTGCTGGCTTATAGTCTGGAATCAGGACAAAACTATACTGACAAGAGAGATTACATTTCACCAGTACATGCATTTGCCCAGAGGTCTGAGCACTAAAGGCCAATACAAACTCCTCCTAGTGCCAACACTGCCCATCGAGCAAAGCTGATGAGACCATCTGATACCTCCTGTAATATAACAACCAACATTACAGATGGACAACCAGCTTTCCTAGTACACAAAACATGAGCCCATTCAAAAGGTTTTACTAAAAACATGCAAAATAATACTGCATTTTTTTTTTTTAAATGAAATGTTATACTATCCAAATAAACAGCACAGAATACAGAACAATTACAACTTTCCCAATAAAACATAAACATATTGCGTGTTTATTAATACTTTTGAATCAGTGTTTATAGTGAATTAGGGAATATATATATAGAGAGAGAGAGAAAGAGAAAGATAAGAGATTTTTTGGTTTTAGTTATTTTATTACATCAGGTTAAATTAAAAGTACATATTTTACTAAAGAAATATTGCCCTAGCAGCTAGCTAGGTTATTTTATTCGGTAAATAAACAACTTCCTGGTGCTAATTGTAGTTTCAGTTAACCATAACAATTCCTTATTAATACAATAATTAAAGAACAAAAAAGTAAAAATGTCAAAAAAAAAAATATATATATTAACATCAGTTTACTTAAATTACACTTACACTTATCTGTACAGTATCTGTTATAGTTTAGATTCACGTATTTCTTGTTAGATGCTGTAAAAGTTATGAGCCTGCACATTCAAGGAAGCAATAACCCATCCATTCACACAGATCTGACTAAGTTACAACCTTAAAAGGCAACAAAATAGCAAACTGGAACAGCCAGGGTATTGCAAAATGCTATAATCCAGTGCAGAAACTCTGAAGGGGTGTGTAAGAAAAGAAAAAGCATGTCCTTACCAGCTATTTGCTCCTCTGTGAGTTGATCAGCCTGGGCATGGGAAGAGATGACAAACAACCATATTACTAAATAGTGTGGAGGACAAACTCACTAAGAATTCATATTGTTTTGGTTCTCTGACATCAGTGTCTAGCAACCTGTGTGAGACCAAAGAAAGACCTCAGATTCCCTCCCTCTCAATGTTACGACACCAGCAGGAGAGAATAAAGTCCCTCCACAGCGACGGTATTTAGACACTCCTAACTACAGCAGTTCGTCCACCTGATTCCCGGTATTTGGTGAACTATTCCCTCGTGGTACTAAAGATAGTCATTTCAGATAGTAATTTAACCTTTTTATTGTTATAGTAGCCCTGTGTCATAATGCTCGAGTAACCAAGATAGAATACTACAGGTCAGGATATTTCATAATTATTGAATCTGATCACTAACGTTACATTTTAACACGCATATGCTTATTAAAATAAACGGATATATGAGCAAAACAGGAGTGATACTGAACATTAATATTTTAAGATGGTTCAAGACTTAATGTACCCTCCACGAATTTATGCAAAAAAAACAATACATAAGTTTTTTTTTTCGGTTTAACCAGCTAACTTACTTTTCTGATAGAAGCCCGTTATTGAGCAAGTTAAATTAGCTTTAACAAGTTAACGTTACCATATGATGTTGTCCAACTTAACAACTAAACCAACCAGGATACTTTCTGTTCAATCAAAGCTTAAATAGAAACGAATTCTGTTCAAGATTGTACACTGTGGCGTACTGAACCCCATTACAAAGTTTGGTTAAAAAAAATAAAAAAGTTACGTTACGCTCTCAATGTGAAAACTGAAAGTGAAGCTGCTCACGCAGCGGCAGACCTCTGAAGTTTAGTAACGTTACTTCCTTTACGTTAGCGCATAATTTCTTCGTTTTAGCCTGTTATATAAAAAAAAACAAGCGGAATATGACAAAAAGTACAGCTAACAGGAGATAGGAGAATAGGAGATGCGAGGCGGTGGGTGCGTTAACGTTATATTCCTTCATTCAGTCCATCCACTGTAGTAAATTTGGCGGCATTTGCTGTAAACGACTGAAGAAAACTATTTTTCTGTTTCTTGACTTCTTTGCTTGCGTGCAAATATAAGTTAGGTTCATATATATTTTCATTAACACATATCCATCGTTTATCATAAATATTAGGTGCACTCACCATTTTTTCTTTTTCTCCGTCTGTCTCCCTCCGTCTCCGCGAGAGATTCACAAATGGTTGTCAGAATATTGGTATAGACCCGCCTTAACGGTCGTACATAAACACCTCCCATCTCCTTGTATCCATCCGCCAACCGCACTGCATTCTGACTAGCGGTGCTTCAAAAATGCCGCGATATTTGTCCACGAAACTAAACTAAGCTTGAATAAACGTGATATATGTCCTTCTTAAAAACGATACGGTATTGTATTGGGATATCGGCTGGTGTCGAGGAACAAGTGCGGGTGGACTATATGACGGCGGAAGAATACTGAACGCCTTTCGGTTGTGCGGATGGCTGTGATTGGTTCGTTTGTACCTGCAATGCGTCACTCCCTGGTCACACACTGTAAAATTTGCCCGGTCATAAATGCCATGTAACTTTTAGAGCTGAAATAGGGAATCACCTGAGCCATTGTGAATTCCATCCTTAGGGGGCCAGAATTATAGTGTTAATGTTCTTGGATAATATTAAGATTTTTTTCCAATTGCATACGTCCCAAAATTGATGTAAAGTGTATCCAAGTTTTTTAGTATGGTTCTAATATTTATAATGCATCTTCACACAGATAAGAAAGCATATAGGCTATGTTTTCCATAGAAGTTTAATTATATGGTACTGGGCTGTAATTTATACACAATTTGCGATTTTTGGATTCAAATAACTTTTTTTCAGAATGTGAAAGTTGTGCAGCTTGTGTAATTATAATGAACAATTAAGACATGTATAACTAAAACTTGGCCTATGTTAGCATTCTCTCTCTCTCTCTCTGTCACACACACACACACACACACACACACACACACACACACACACACACACACACACACACACACAGTAAAGTAAAGTAAAGTAAAGTTCTTTTTATTGTAAATTGCCCACTGCATTTATGTGTTATTTAAGTCGGGTGGATTCTGATTGGTTGTCAATGCTTTTACTGTACATTAGCTAAAAATAAAAATAAAAAACAATTCTGAAAGTGATTCCAACAGTGTTGTTCCTCTATGTTGCTATCTTTATAGTTATGGTGTCAACTTCCCTATTCTAATAAAATTATTAAAGTGTTATTATAAATGATTATTAATACAGTGGCTGATTTTAGCATAAGCTCTTAACAAAATATCTCATGAATGTTTAATTGTTGAATGGTCATGGCACTTACTGCATATTTGCTTTTTTATCATTGACAAAAAAAAAAAAAAAAGGACACCCAAATCAATAGGCCTGCATTGTAAAGAAAGGAGATTTATTAATACAACTTAAGAAAGTCAGTAACAATACCACCAAAAGTAGTGATGCCATCAACCAGTTCCTGCCTTGTTTATCAAGGCCTAGCCAGCTTCTCAATGCTCGACTGCCTTATAGCTCCCTCCTCGCAGGCCACCTGTCTCTGGCCATATCCCAGGTTTGTTGGAAATGGAAGGGATGAGAAGACAGACTGTTGCTGAGGGTGGTAGAGGGATTTCAATACCAAAAAACTGAAGGAGCAACTGAGATTATCAGTTGAGTCAACCGCCCTCAGTACTGTTAATGTGATACATTTGCATTGTATTCGTCTTAGGTGCTCTTGGATCATAAGATTCATTATTTACCCCAGATGTTTTCCATGCCTCTGCACCATATCACCTCGATCTACCACGCCTCAAGAAAGGAGATGACTGAATCAAACTTCCTTTTAAGAAAACAGTTACGTCTTAAATAGTACACCATGAACTTGGGTGTTTCCTGCATGCTTGCCTTTCCAGAGCTTGTAAAACTAAGGGAAAGAGTGAATCATGCAGTGGTTATACCCACAACACATGCAACGTGTGCTTAATGCCTCTTTAAGGTTACCTAAAAGTTTCCACACTGTCTGGATACATAGAGCGGCGTCTGGTATCCTTAAACAATGTAATTCCTGTAAGATCTGAATATGTTTTATAGGCCTCCACACAACATAAAAAACACTTTTTCTTTTTTTTTATTTATTTTTTTATGCAATGCTATTATTTAAATGGCCAGATTATGTGTGCAATACTTTTCTTGGAAGGTAATATAGGATCAAATATATACATCACCATTATTTTTGTTAACTGAAAGCTTAAACAAAATTGAAAAAAAGATTAACTTTATGTTTAAGTTCTAATAAAAAATTAGTAATCTAATGCAAATTTTAGTGTAAAAAAAAACATGCTGCCTTGGCAACTAACTAAAATACAATGTCTAATTACTGAAATGATTTAAACTAAAACTAAAATCAGCATAAATTAAAGCTAAAAGCTGAAAAAATAACAGAAATGACAAAAGCACATAACAAAATTAATTAAGCTTAAACTAAATGTAAAATGAAAACTAAAAAAATAAAATAAAAGCAAATAAATACTATAATGATACAATGTGTGTATGTGTGTGTGTTGCTATAGAGAAAAAAAGGAACTAAAATATCATATTTAATTTTTAATATTGTTTTACATTTTTATTATGGCCTTGCAATGTGAATTTGATATGGTTTGGACAACATTGTAGGTTCATGAAATACCATGATGACAAATATTATAGTATAGATAAATTAATTTGGCACTACAAATGTAGCACTGAAAAGTTATCATTATTATGTTCAACTTAATTCATACTGAGGATTTGAATCTAGTAAAATGAGTCCAGCTAAACCATATATGTATTGCCCTTGACTATGCCAAGAACTTTGGTAATAAGATGCCAGTGTCTGTGAATGGGTAATTGAGGACATAAAAAGCCATGTGAGACACAGATGGTTGATAATCACTGGTATAAAGAGCCCCTGACCACTCAGGTGTTTACTCAGAGTGAGGGCCATGAAACTGAAGACCTATTCATTCTTAATGCACATTGAGGCTTTATTCCGAACACTGGCAGACATTGCAACACCAGGATCCGGTTTCCCAACATAGACCCGTGTGTGGCTGTACACACGTGTGTCTGTGTGTGTGTGTGGTAGTGTTGATGAAGCTGTACATAAAGGAAAAAGAGCGTGACTGAGATTGTCTTTCCCTTTCTGAGAGTCCATCTGTTTCCCTCTCTCTTTTTTGAATAACCGCCAAAAACCGTGTAGTTGAATAGTAGGCAGCAGTCATCATTATTAGTCAAACTTCACAAAATTGTGAAAAAACCATATAATTATGGACATATTTTATACCAAAACTGACATCAGCTGCCCGTCAGGAATGCTTGGAGGATGTTTCAAAATAAATTCTGGAAAATTCAATTCAGATTTTAACAACTCTGGAATGCACAGGCTTGAATCTTGACAATAACAGACAAGCTCTGGATCTTTGGCAGTAAAGCCGATTTAAAAAGGGGATTTATATTCACATAATCTACCACCTCAGTCAGATATAAGAAGAATAAATAAATCAGAATTAAATGGACAGAAAAAGAGCACTTTTTATTAACATCAGGAGCTTTAAGAGAGATCAGTGATATAAAAAAAAGATTAATTATTATTTTTTATTTTTTTTGATGCTCAGTGTTCAGAGAGATTTGGCTATCTTCATTATTGAAATGATTATATTTAGATAATGCAGTCTTTTTAAGTACACATTGCTCTTAATGTTGACGTAATATATCTATGAAGGAGGCGATATTATAAGCTGCCTGAGTGCATATGTGTAAACAATACAATACATTCAATAATAAGATTCAAAGAATTCATGACTGAAGCACTGAATAGGATTAGATTTAAAAGCACAGATTTTCTGTCTACGGTGGATATAAATTATGTCACATCCCTCTTTATTGCCCTTTGCAGATATGCAGTAGAGCACCACGGTTATAATAAACCTCAAAGATAGCTTTAATTGCTGCAAATAAAATGCTCAAACATGGCAGGTTAAAGTGCAGCATAACTGATATTGCAACAAGGATTACTGTAAAACCTTTCGAGTCACTTAACCTAATGGTAAAAAAGCAGCGACCTTAGAATATGGCTTGACAAAAGAAAAAAGGTTGAGGCTAATTAATGTGTGATTAATATTTATATAATATACTGACCCCAAACTTTCTTGATCAGTGCTGTTGTGTGTCTCAGACATTGTAAATTGCTACCTGTAATTCAAGTACAGCAGAAGCTTGAGTTTCACATACAGTACAGCATTAATATTTAACCATGTATTTAGTGAGGCCTATTTGACATCACCGAACGCTCCAGATAATTAACACAAAAAAGGAGCTTTATATATAGAGAACAAACTGTAAATGTATTCTACAGTTCATTATTAGAGAGGCTATATGTATCTGTTCATTAAAGTGATTGCAAAATATGCATGCAATATATACATCTTAAAGACGAATTCCACTTTATATTTAACCTTTTAGACCCTCTCTCTCTCTCTCTCTCTCTCTCTCTCTCTTATTCCAGACGGCCCAGTTTTAGACATCTGATATTCAAGACTTGGCTGTTCTCACACACAGACACTGTGTTCAGTACTCGTTGATGGCCAAGTTACTGAGATGCCATTTAGCAGATAACAATGATAAGACTAATATGCACATCCATTATGCTGACAAGGGCAATTACCGACATATGACCGAATAAAATAACAACTGATAGCTTTTTTTGGCTGGTCTTTGTCTTGTGTTCTTCTAGAAATTATTTTATTGCTCCTGCGCCATTTACTTGTCTTGATGATTTAATGTTATTGACACCATTTGCTTATATACAGAGAGGAAAAAAAACTATTATTTTTCTGTTTTACATTTTTCAGTTTTATTATAGTCTTGCAATGAGAATGTTAAATTGTTTAGACTTATAAATGTTCTATATACCTACACTGTAAAAATTTTCCAGGATTTCACAATATATAACTGTAATATTTCACAGTTAATTACATTATTACCACTTCACAGGCTTTAACTGTGATAATTCACAATATAATACCGTATTTAGACTTTTACTGTGAAAATAATGCAGGCGCGGGGCTTTTACAAGAAACTACTGTGAATGCCGTCTTTATTGAGTGGCAACTGCGGCAGCGTCATCAGAGCGTCATCAGAGCTCTCTGATCTACGTGGTCTCATTCGGTGGATTCAGACAGCGGTAAGTGTTTAAATGTCAAACTTTATCAATTTGATGGTTTTTATATGATAGTGCATGTAATTTAAAAGTATGAACCAAATTAGGGTTAGTTGTAGGTTCTGTTGTCATGTTTTTGTAAGTTAGCTGGAGCAGACTCGCATAGACGATTAAGCGCGCAAATTTGAATGAAAAGACGTTGGTTGTAGTGTTAATTATACCGTATTAAGTTAACTGTGAGATGTCTGATTAGATACACCGTCGAACATTTAACTTTAGCTTTACTTAAAGCTTATCTTAGTTACTCTAACAGCGTTCTCTCTTTTACCACAGCATTTTCTACATTGACCGACGATAAATAAAGTTATAAGGTAAGATGTGGCCTTAATGTGGGTATTATGACAGTTATTATTAACTAGATAAATTATGGTGTTTGTGGATTTGGGCAAAGGTGGATTAAATTCATCTCAAATTAGTAACTTTATGCTTTTCTTCCCTGCTGTGTGTGTGAAACGGAGCAACCGTTGTCTTTCTCGTCAACAGAAAAATGAATGGGGGGCTTCATCCAGCTGAGTTCACGCAGCATTTTCAACCGCCATTTTTATTCGGATAATTTTCAAAATATTACTGTTATTGTGTCATGAAATGTAGTTTTAAAAGTATTTCAGGCGAGAATGTAGTTGTTTTAAACTCAAATATGCGGTTTATTTATAATGACAGAGTCTATTTAAAAAATGTGTTTCGCCGATCTCGGAGATGAGCTCCATGCGATCAGCGGGAGCTCCGTCATCATGTATCCGCCGAGAGTAGCCTTACCTCGGCTAGATCTTCTGACATTTGCCGCTGGCTATGATGTGTCTTTAGTGGTTCAAGATCAAATATAAATCTTTGGCCTATATTCAATTTATCTATTAATATGTTATATATATATATATATATATATATATATATATATATATATATATATATATATATATATATATAGGTCATTTTTATTCCTGTCTCTATAGAAATATGAACTTTTGTCATATAGCTCCGGTTGACTGCTCACTGACAACATCTGTCGTTCCTCCTTGTTGAATGAGTGGAGAAGGGTATTCCTGCACAGCCGGAGGCTGCAGGAACATACTGTTGAATGAGTGACTCCTAGCAGGCTCCTGATTGATTAACGCGGCGCGAATTGACGCCAAAGTTCAAATTTTTCAACTCGGGCGGCAGACGCGAATTCGCGTCAAACGCTAAATGCACAAAAAGCACCATTCGCGCTTAACGCGCGTTTCGCTTGAAGCGCTCTATTCGCTCGTCAATTCGCGTCTTCCGCGCCGCACTTAACGCCCCATTCGCGCCGCGAGACCTCCAGACGCGCGTAAACGCGCCAGACGCTCTATTCGCGTTTGGTGTGAACACCGCATTATACGCAGCTAAAACGCTGGTGTGGACGGAGATATTAGTTTTAATTCTCCGTTTCTAAACGAAAACGCAGTAGTGTGGATGGGGCCTTAATTTGTGTATCTGTGCTGGAGACCAGACCAGATTAGACCAGAGACAAAGCTTAAAGTCAGAAACAACTAAAAAACTGGGTGCTTTATTGTGAAAAAGATATAAGAAATGAAATGTTTATCACATCATCTGTGAACGGGTAATAATTCTAGGAGGAAGAGTACAAGTAGAAACAGCCATAGGGAGATGGACAGGCCACAGGCTCTTACTCCATCCTCTGCAAACGGAACATGTAAATTATGTAAATTGTTGTGTGCGAATGCTTTGCCTAGGTAAATCACACACCTCTACTTTGGTGAAGGTCTATTCTTGACTGTGTTTGTGATGGAAATGTTTTTCAGTTCAGTTCCATGCATTTTTTTTTCTGAATTACAGTACTTACACCTGAATTACACCTTTGTTTAAACTGAGCTAACTTTAGTTTGACTCTGTACTGCAAAAGCAGTGACCCACTGAAGGTGGTGACTGGGAACTGACACTTTTTTCATCACACGAATTAAACTAACAGGTTTCTTCTGTCTTTTTGTTTGTAGGTGCTTCTTGGGCATCAACCCAGAGACAGGCACAAAATCTAAGAGGCAGAGAGGTCACATGAACCAGCAAGTCTGCACTCTTATCAGGAAGCTCATTGACTTCGAATGGATGTCAATCTAATGTAAGCTGTGTTCCAATTTAAGAACGGACTAATGAAACACAGTATCTGTGTTAAAGGAACATGCTGACTTTTTGTGACTTTATCTTATTCCCCGTATCCCCCAGAGTTAGATAAGTCTAAACATACCCTTCTCATCTCCGTGCTTGCCGTAAGTCTGTCTGAGGCACCCACCGCTAGCCTAGCTTGGCACAAAGACTGGAGGTAAACGGCTCCAGCTGGCATACTGCTCCCAATAAGTGACAAAATAACGCCAACATTTTCCTATTTACATGTTGTGATTTGTATAGTCACAGTGACTCTAACCATCTTCTAACCGTATACATACTGGGAACTATATTCTCAGAAGGAGTGATTTTCCCACAGCACCTGAGAAGCCCTGTGGTGAGGAGCAGAGAGTTTGCTCAGAATTGGAGTAAATCACTCCAAAGAAGTAGCAGTGCTTCGCCTTCTGAGAATATAGTTCCCAGTATGTATACAGTTAGAAGATGGTTGTGTCTCATATGACCTTGTTATTTGTACACACTGTGACTATACAAATCACAACATGTAAATAGGAAAATGTTGGCGTTATTTTGTCACTTATTGAGAGCAGTATGCTAGCTGGAGCTGTTTACCTCCAGTCTTTGTGCTAAGCTAGGCTAGCGGTGGGTGCGTCAAACAGAGGCACTCAAGGAGATGAGAAGGGTATGTATGGACTTATCTAACTCTGGGGGATACGGTGAATAAGCTAAAGTCCCAAAAAGTCGGCGTGTTACTTTAAGCTAGATGTAGTTATGCAGTAAGAAGTTTACTGAAGCTATTAAAGGGTTAGTTCACCCAAAATTGAAAAATCTGTCATTAATTACATCCCCTCACGATGTTCCAAACACAAGAATTTTGTTCTACACAAATTAAGAAAATTTTAAGCACTATGAGAGCTTTCTGATCCCACCTATAGACTACTATGTTATAACCATTTTCAAGTCCGAGAAAGGTAGTAAAACCATCGTTAAAATAGTCCATGTGACTACAGTGGTTCAACCTCAATGTTTATGATGCAACGAGAATACTTTTTGTGCCCAATGCAATCACATGCATGATCGAGAACACATCACGTGAACAGCATCGGATACTGGCACAGAAAGGAAAAATGTTGAATAAAGTCGGTATTCTATTTTGTTTTGTTTTGTTTCTGCGCAGTAAATGTATTCTCGTCGCTTCATAACATTAAGGTTTAACCACTGTATACATATGGACTATTTTAACAATCTTTCCGGGCCTTGAAAGTAAAATAATTGCTGTCCATGGAGGATACAGAAAGCTCTCGGATTTCTTAAAATATCTTAATTTGTGTTCCAAAGATTTTTGGGGTGAACTATCCCTTTAATGTGTTCTATAGTGTCTCCTGATTCAATGTAGAGTTTAGACAGACTGCAAAATAAATGTGTAAAATTAATTGTTTTTACGTTTATTTGATTTTAACATGCCTTGACGTCTAAAAAACGTGAAATTTACAGTACTTTACAATAGTTTTAAGTGTAAATTTACATTACTTGCTACTGTGTTGAATTACTATGCAATTTAGCATGCAATTTTTGCTTAAAGGGTTAGTTCACCCAAAAATGAAAATTCTGTCAGTAATTACTCACCCTCATGTTGTTCCAACCCCGTAAGACCTTCTCTCATCTTCGGAACACAAATTAAAATATTTTTGATTAAATCTGAGAGCTGTCTCACTCCTCCATAGGCTTCTAAGGGATTGAAACTTGCTGGCCCAGAAAATGTATTAAAAACATCATTAATATAGTCCAAGTGACTACAGTGGCTCAATCTTACGTTTACCAAGCAACGAGAATACTTTTTGTGCGCAAAACCCCCCCAAAAATAATGACTTTATTCCACTATTCATTTCCTTCTCTCTGGGCCTCGGGTGAATTCATGTAGTATAACAGCGTAGCGCTTCTGTGTTATATGTCACATGCATCACACACATGACCAGCGTCGGCCAATAGTCAGCCTACGTGTGACGTATAACACAGAAGCGCTACGCTGTTTTACTACATGAAAAAACTCAAGGCCCACAGAGAAGGAAATGAATTGTGGAATAAAGTTGTTGTTTTTTTTACGCACAAAGTATTCTCGTCGCTTTATAAACTTAAGATTGAGCTACTGGAGTCACTTGGACTATATTAAAGATGTCTTTAATACATTTTTCTGGGCCAGCAAGTTTCAAACCCTTAGAAGCCGATGGAGGAGTGATCCAGCTCTCAGATTTCATCAAAAATATCTTAATTTGTGCTCTGTAATTACTGACAGAATTTTCATTTTTGGGTGAACTAACCTTTTAACCTCAATCATGTTACTTTCAGTCCTGTTACTCACGTGAAAAATATTAGGACTGGGTAAATGTAACAGGAGTGATTAGAGTCCTGGTTTGTTGATTTAATATTAATTGAGAGTACTATTCACATTTTTTTTAATAGTTGAAATTACTTAAATTGTAGACATTTTAGGATTAGTGTTACAATGCGAGCACCATACTTACAGGGAGTCAGTCCACCACAGAGTAACTTAAACTTTTTGTCTTTCTTATCTTTTGTATATAGTGGATAGAACCCACACTATGCAGGTGCCAGCTGCGAGGGAAGGAGAGAGACACCTGCGACACCACCTTTTTGTCTTTTCTTACATCTCTCTCCCTCACTCTCTCTTCTCTGTCTCCTTCTTTCTCTTTTGACACACATTCCTGTTACCCAGTGTCAATCCCTGTTGCCCAGTGTTTTATTCATGTAATTAAATTGTATTTTACTTCTAAAAAATAAAAGTTATGTCACTGTTTTTATCAGTTTTGTTTGGTCCATTTATGCTAAATCACAGTAATAGATAGACATTCACAGTTATGTACAGTAATTCTACAGCTGCTTACTGCTAAATTACAGTAATAGATAGACTAATTTCACAGTTAAATACATTAATTCTACATCTGCTTGCTGCTAAATTACAATAATAGACACTAATTTCACAGTTAAATACATGAATTCTACAGCTGCTTACTGTTAAATTACAGTAATACATAGACACCAACTGTAATTTCACAGTTAAATACATTAATTCTACAGAAGCTTACCGCTAAATCACAGTAATGCGATGTCTAAATTACTGTGAAGTCACAGTATACAGCTGTCATTTCACAATAATTTACTGTAAAAATGTTACAGTAACTTACTGTGAAAGTCATGCAATTATTAACCTGCAATTTATTGTAAATTTACAGTCAAATAATTAACAGTGTATATCTGTCTTATATGTCTTATATGTATATATATATTTATACTGTATATATTAACGGTGGACAATATAATTAGAATCAACGCACGCAACATATACTTAAGTACATAAAGTGGTACAGTGCTTGCATTATTTGTGCATTTAAAAAGTTTGATATTATGTACAAATTTCCATAATTAGAAATGATGACAGATATCTCAATACAACAGAGGGTACTTTAAAATCTGTCGGTTGAAGTCCTGATGATTTAATCCTCTGCAGTGCTCCCAGACAGTTCTGCCCTGTCCCAGCAGTAACGGTCAGACCATTGCATCTGGCCACAGTCCAGAGCACTGCAGCAGGGTGCCACCCCCATTAAAGCAGGCCATCCCGTCAAAGGCCACTGCAGAGAACCAGCACTCTCTCACTCGGCCAATATGGGATTCATCAGAGAACAATACCTCTAACATTAATAGGACTGACACAGACACAGGTTGTTTACATACCTCATTTGGCAAGTATACTTTGTGGCAGCAGTCCATGTACAGTATTCATTTGTAAACATACCTAAACCAACAATTATATTTATCAACCTGATGAAACTGTTTCTAGGTAAAGACGTAAAGGAAGAGTTCACCTTAAAATGAAAATGTGCTCACCCTCTAGATGAATTAGTTTTTTCATCTGAACTGATTTAGAGAAATTTAGCATTACATACTTGTTCACCGACTGATCTTCTTCAGTGAATGAAGGCCTTCAGAATGAAAGTATAAACTGCTGATAAAAACATCACAGTAATCCACAAGTATCCACACTAATACAGTTCATCAGTTAACATCTTGTGACGTGAAAATCTCTGTTTGTAATGAACAAATTCATCAAGATGCTTTTAACTTAAAACCGTTGCTTCAAGCTAAATGTCCTTGATCCATAATATTGCTTTCTCCAGTGAGTATATTTACAACACATTTAATTATTTTGGGTGAACTACTCTTCTAAGTTTTCAATGCAGAAGAAGTGATTTTTTTATTGAACGATAAAGCAAAAAATTAGAGAATCACCTTAATGTGACAGTTCATGCAAACATTAAAATGTACTCACCCTCATGTCATTGCAAACGTACTGTACAGCTTGCTTTCTTATTAGGAACATAAAATAATATATTTTGGTTACCATTGTGACTTTCATTGCATCAAAAATACATTTATCTCAATTTATCTCTCTCAAATGATCTTCTTTGTTCCACAGAAGTCATACAGATCTGAAACTACATGAGGGTGAATACATAATGAAATCATTTTAATTTCTAAGTGAATCATTTTTTTAAGGACAAACCTTGAATAGGACACAATTATATGTGTAAAAACAGACACATGAATGAAGGGAGAGATCTGCTAAGATGAAGCAATGCCTCTGCAGCTTTGGCTTGTCCTCCATCCAGTTCTCTCAAGTTTGGAAAGTGACTTATATGTTTCAGAGGAACAAGGTTGCATGTGTGTACATATGTATACATATACACTCAGTACTTGACTATACCTACATTTATGTACACATGCAAAGTGTACTTAGGAGGATATAATGCAGAGCAAATGTTTGCCACAGCTGATTTCCAGGTCTGTTCAGAGAGAGGCACATGGCTGAAGTGGCTGTTATGTAAGGAGTCTTTCATGTACAATCCCTGCAGGGATGGATCGCTTTTCATTCTGGCCTCACCAGCTCAGTTCTGACATCAAGTGATACTTACCTGCTATTGCAACTTCTGCTTCTGCTTGGATTCCAAACCCATATCTCTTAAAGGGATAGTTCACCTGTTAGACACTTGAAGCAAGCTTAAAGGTACTATTGTTTTTCAGCAATTTGCTGTAGCCTTATACCAGCCCATGTGTTTGAGTGAAGCTCAAAGTGAGGGCTCAAATGAACAGGCCTTTAATTACAGCTTCATACAGAATGGATAGTTATTTTGTCCAATGGAATGAAACAAATAACCATCATTAAATGTGATCTCGCTGATCTGTGATTAACCCCACACATGCAAAACAACTATTTTCAATCAGTTTTAGCTGTGATTCAGGCATATTCAGTTGATTATGGCAGCTACATTTGCAGGTTAAACAACGACAGTCATATCATATTATAATATGAGTAAATACAAGTTTGTAAAACCCTGGAACAAGGGCTTTTTCATATTACATTATGTTATTCAAAGATGTCTTTTAATAAAAGGTATTTATGTGTTCATTCATTCTTGTGTGTGTGACTCCCTAAAATCAGTTCACAAAAGTGGTGACATAATTATAATGAAACAACATCAATCTGTTCACAGCTTGTTGCATTTTCCCCCACAGCCACACAGAAAATAAATGTTTTAGTTACTATAATAACATCAATAACATTGTGATAAAATACTTTTGACTTAAACTTCAATTACTTTATTATATGTTTTCAATCATACCCCCCCCCCTTCTTTTTTGTACTAAGACTAACATGATTCTAGATAAATGTGGGCAAAGTACATTTTTAAGGTATTTACACTATGTATTAATCGTTAAATTTTGTAATATCAACTTTGTTAGGTATAAGTATATGTAATATAAATAATGTTATATATTGAAATATATGACTAATTATATAAATGTACATCAAGTAGGCTATTTTTATAGTGTAACATTTTTTTTTTTAATAAATGAAATAAATAAACATCACATCAAAAACACTAATCCTTACCACACATCCCAATTTTCTCAATATCCCAAACATTTCAAAAATCCTTTTAAGAAAAATGCTGAAAAGAGATTAGGGTACGCAATTTAGGACTTTTTCCCCAATTCACTGATTTGTTACAGAATAACGCTTTTGTATTTGAGTCGTCATTTTAACTCCGCCCCGTTTGCCTTTGACCCTCCTCGCGCGCCTGTGCTGTGGCGGGAGATTCCAGCATGGCGGTGCAACCTAAACAAAATCTGTCCATGGACAGTGCGTCTGAACATGGATTTCTGAATTTTTATTTTTCCATGCCCGAGAAACCGGACACCACCGTGAGAGTATTTGATCGAAACGATTACTACACGGTGCACGGAAAAGATGCGGTTTTTGCAGCCAAGGAGGTTTTCAAGACGAATGGAGTCATCAAAAACCTGGGCACAGGTTGGCTGCTGACTTATGGAATTATTTCATATAATACTTGGTCCATTAAAGATATTTGGTTCTTTGTTTATTTCTGTTGTGCAGATATTTACATCTTATTTAAACTGCATCCGTGTAATACCAGTTTGTGAACAACTTTAAAATGATGTTTGTATTGTTAAATCAGAAATTAAGTCTAATAAAGGTGCTTTGTATTTTAAAAACACAGGCAATAAGAAGTTGGAGAGTGTGGTCCTCAGTAAGATGAACTTTGAGTCTTTTGTGAGGGACCTGTTGCTGGTCAGGCAGTATCGGGTGGAGGTTTACAAAAATGCCAGTAAGAGCAGCAAAGAACATGACTGGCAGATATCTTACAAGGTAACTTGCAGTCTTCACTGGTTAATACAACATTTTTTTCAACGTATTATTTGATCATGTTTGTGTTTTGTATCCCAGGCGTCTCCAGGAAACCTGACCCAGTTTGAGGAGATTTTATTTGGCAGTGGAGGAGGTCCTGGGGAGGGAGCTGCCGGTGTTGTCGGGGTTCGTCTTGGCACCGGGGCTGATGGACAGCGTGTCGTCGGTGTTGGCTATGTGGACAGCACCCTCAGGAAACTCGGTGTGTGTGAATTCCCAGACAACGATCAGTTTTCCAATCTGGAGGCTCTTCTTGTGCAGATCGGGCCCAAAGAGTGTGTGCTCCCTGGAGGAGATGCAGGCGGAGACCTTGGGAAACTCAAACAGGTGACATGCTTATAGATGCCAGATTGTGTGTTATGAAACAAGATGGAGATGCACAATATATTGGATTCATAGTGATGTATAAATTCTGGATTTAAATGCCTTTATTTGCAATTGAGAGTTTACATCTCGCATTTGTGACGTTCAGTTTTTTTTTTTCAGCCACAGAATTAGAAAAAAACAATTCAGATCCTACGTATATCTCGCAATTTGAATTTTTTTTCTTTCAAGTTTGAGTTTATAATTCACAATTCTGACTTTGCACAAAAAGGAAAAGAACACAGCCAACGTTCTTTGTTTTCTTTAGTCATGTCGAACGGGTTTTACTTTTTATGTGTGTTTCTACTGCATAGATAGTCATGTTTTATTAACAGCCTGTATTATAAGTTATGAATTTTGCCCTCTTTAAATGTAATGTAAAATAATAAATCGATATTATTTTATACGATTTCTTTTATACTCTACAAAGCTTTGATGCTTAAGTTCACTTGAATTATTTAAAATTATTGATTTTTATTTATTTATTTATTTTTTTTTAAACAAGTTTTATTTTAATATAGGACACTTATTGGTTATCAAACAAAATGGAAAAATAAAGAAGTGAAAAAATAATTATTTTTTTTTAAATAATTTATCAGTTTATCATATCAGCCAGAATTTTAATATTGGTGCATCCCTAGAACAAGATTGTATAACCTTAATCATAATTATTATTTCTTACATGCTTGTTGCTGTTCATATTTCAGGTGGTGCAGCGTGGTGGCATTCTGCTCACAGACAGGAAGAAATCAGAGTTCACAACTAAAGACATTGTGCAGGATCTGAATAGGCTTCTGAAGGCCCGGAAGGGAGAGACTGTGTCCAGTGCTGCACTTCCAGAGATTGAGAAACAGGTTTGGGGCTCTGCAGCACAATTTAGACATGTGAATTCTTCCAGGTCCTTGCCCAGGAGAATAAATCAGGTTATTGTGTTTTTCCAGATTGCAGTGTCTTGCTTACAAGCCGTCATCAAATACCTGGAGCTTCTCTCAGACGAGGCCAATTTTGGTTCCTTCAAGATAACCACCTTTGACCTCAACCAGTACATGCGTCTGGATAATGCTGCTGTGCAAGCTCTGAATCTCTTCCAGGTCAGGGGTCATTCAAAAACAAGAAATATGCATTTTGTTCAGTGGAGGGTTATTGTGAGTTCTGATATGTACCACTTCTGTTTTCTCAGGGGTCTTCTGATGATGTTACAGGCACTCATTCTCTGGCAGGCCTTTTGAACAAATGTCGTACTCCTCAAGGACAGCGGTTGGTCAACCAGTGGATCAAACAGCCTCTCATTGACAAAAACAAGATAGAAGAAAGGTGAATTATTTTTTTTATTACACATTTCTTTTAATGATTTTCTAAAACATTTTATTTCAATGTCATTCTTTGATTCACTTTGATACATATTTATTGAATGGTATATGTATGTGCGTGTGTGTATATAAATCTGTATTACAAACCTAAGAAGTATTCTATATCTATATATAATTTTTATTTTTATTTAAATGGAATTGAACTTCATTCAACAAGACTATAATTATGATTTTATACTCCGATCTAAAAGTTTAGGGATGGTAGAATTTTTGAAAAGTCTCTTATGGTCACCAAGGCTGCATTTATAATATCAGAACTTTACAGAATTTTAGTATTTGAATATATTAAATGAAATGTATTTCAATGAATTTTCAGCAGCCATTGCTCCAGTCAGTCACACAATGATCCTTCAAAAATCTTTCTAATATGCTGATTTGGTCCTCAAGAAATATGTTTTAAAACAGTTGTGGAAACTGTAGTTTTTTTTTTTCAAGATTCTTTAAACAAAGATCAAAAGAACTGCATTTACATGAAATAAAAACATTGTTACTGTGAAAGTTGATCAGTTTAATGCATCCTTGCTGAAGAAAAGTACTAAATACTAAAATGAATTAGAAAGCTATGGTTTGATCAGTTGACCATCATTATCAGCTCTTTTGTCTTTTTTAAGTATGGATGTAGCATATTTTTAACGTTATAGAGGGTTTATTTTTGCCTCTGACTTTATTACACATTTGTGGGCATGATGTGCAGACTAGATCTTGTGGAGACTTTTGTGGAAGACTCTGAGCTGAGGAAGAGTTGTCAAGAGGATCTTCTCCGCCGTTTTCCAGACCTGAACCGAATGGCAAAGAAGTTCCAGCGTCAGAGCTCCAATTTACAAGACTGTTACCGAGTCTATCAGGCTGTGGGGCAACTGCCCAGTCTGGTGCTGGCCTTGGAGAGATACAGTGGTGAGCAAAATTTTGCCTGTTAACCTTCTTATTTGCATTTGAGCAGTTTTCACTGAGTGACAGCTGTAATTTTGTTTAGGGAAACATCAGGTTCTCCTGCACGCAGCATTCATCTCTCCCCTCAACGACCTTGTCTCTGACTTCTCCAAATATCAGGAGATGATTGAGACCACACTAGACATGAACCAGGTTTGCTGTTGCCATCTACACTCTGTGCTTCAATCAAACTTTAAGTTTAATTGGTAGGTTGCTCTGGCTAAATTCTGCAATTCCTAAAATGTATGCCACTCTTGTTTTCGTTGTCCAGGTTGAACATCATGAGTTCCTGGTGAAACCTTCATTTGATCCCACCTTGAGTGAGCTCAGGGAGAACATGGATCGCTTGGAGAAAGCCATGCAGGCGGCCTTGAACAGTGCGGCTCGTGAACTTGGTAGGTGAACATAATGTGGAAATAGTACGCATATTTATGTTAAACTAGTAAGAAATCCAATCGTGTTTGTTTTGCTTTAGGTCTGGAAGCAGCTAAGACTGTGAAGCTCGAGTCCAACGCACAGATTGGGTACTTTTTCCGAGTCACATGCAAAGAAGAGAAGAGTCTTCGCAACAACAAGAAATTCACTACTCTAGATGTTCAAAAGAATGGAGTGCGATTCACTAACAGGCAAGACAAAGTTGTTGAAGGGGATGTTTAAATGCTACTGATTAGAGTTTTCAGTGAGTGATGGGGTTGGCCTTTTTTTATTTTATTTTATTTTTTTTTTACAGTAAGCTGAGCTCTTTGAATGAAGAGTACACTAAAAGCAGAGAAGAGTATGAAGAAGCTCAAAACGCCATTGTCAAAGAGATCATCAGCATCGCTGCAGGTGAGCAAGTCATTTTCGTTCAGTGTGTATGTAAGGAATGTTCTGGATTAAATGTTTACGCATTATAATGGGAAAATTCCCTCATTAATACAGTACATGGTGCTCTATTTTTGCGGATTTATTTTTATAGTGAGGTTAAGCTCGTTCTGTAACAATAAAAAAGTGGATGAAACATGGATATCAGAATGTATATTCCATAAAACATGGTCCATTTTAATTCAGGCTCACTTTGTCCCAGCTTATAGTTTAAAATAATTTCTTGTAGTAATCAACATTAATCCACAAATGTTTATAGAGCCTAATGTGTATTGAACATGTTAGCCATTTCGGTTACTAACTTTAAGCTGTTTTCAGTTAAAGAGGTTAACATTAGTCAGTGTGTAATGTTGCTATTTGAGCATAAACAATATCTCCAAAGTTGCTGTGCTGAAAGTTCAATGCAAGCGGAGATATCGTCCTTTAAAATTCTGTCAGTTAAATTTAAAAAAACTAGTTTTTTTTTATGGGCCTACAACAAGTTACCTCCCAGGGTTCATTACATCACAAACCCAGATAAACCCCGCCCCCAGGAACATGCAACAAAGAGGGCGAGGCCCTTTTGTGCTGCTTTAGAGAAGAAGAGAAAACTAGGGGTGCAAGTAAAAACCTGTGCATATATGTATCACGATTCTGTCTTCTACCGATTCTAATGGATTCACATTTCTAAATCATATGTTCTAAATCAGCGATTCTTAATTCTGTTCTGTGTCGCCCTGCTTTGCACACACTGTGCTCCTCTCTCTCTCTCTCTCTCTCTCTTTTTCTCTCTCTTTCATTCAGATCATCAGCTCACTGAATACACTCATTTTCACATAGCTATGAGATGCTTTATATATAGACGCACTTGCAGTTGCTTTCCTGTATTACAGCTTTAATCAGGATAAAACTGTATATTAAAAGCTAACCAAGGCAGTAGCATTTACAAATAGCAGCGTATCTAAACATATGAGACAGCAACAAACAAAAAACATGCTGTGCTTATACAGGTTCTGCGCGATAATCTTCACTAATATCCTCTGCATCTCAAATTGGCTCAAACTGATAAGCAATATAGACGATGCCAATGTTTACAACAAGAACATATGCTGCTGAGGTGAGGGGTGGGACGTTCAGATGTGCACTGGCGGTTTAGCCAATTACAACACTCTGGACCAGCTAACCAATCGTATATTACTGGGGGGAGGAGCTTCATAAAAACGGGAACTAATCGGAAGTGTTCAAATGAGAAGGTACAGAGCTTTGTTGAATAAAGGTAAATTATGTTAAAAATGTTTTTTAAAAACGAAGCATAAACACGTTAGACTGCACCCCATAAACACAATCAAGCCTAGAAAAAAGGCAACCACCCCTTTAATCATGTTGTTGGCACACATTGCGAATAGTTTAATAAGCCTGTGTTTTTGTACCATAGGCTATGTGGATCCAGTACAGACTCTGAACGAGGTGATCGCTCAGCTTGATGCAGTTGTGAGTTTTGCTGTGGTGTCCCATGCTGCTCCAGTGCCTTACGTAAGGCCTAAAATACTAGAGAAAGGGTCAGGGAGTCTCATTGTAAAGGCGGCAAGACACCCCTGTGTTGAAGCCCAAGATGATGTGGCTTTCATTCCCAATGATGTCACCTTCAGAAGGGGCGAGGAGATGTTTCATATTATCACAGGTAAGCTCTTATTTAATAGGAGGATTGTGAAATAGCAGTTTCATGTACATAAATGCATTAATCTATAATAAGCATTTTCTTCTCCTATATTTTTAGGTCCAAATATGGGTGGTAAATCTACATACATTCGTCAAGTGGGTGTGATCGTGTTGATGGCACAGATTGGCTGTTTTGTACCATGTGATGAGGCAGAGTTGAGTGTGGTGGACTGCGTGCTCGCTCGAGTGGGTGCAGGGGACAGCCAGATCAAAGGAGTGTCCACCTTTATGGCTGAGATGCTGGAGACGGCTGCTATTCTTCGGTCCGAACTCAGATTTGACACGTTTTGTAAATTATTTTTGAAGGAGCATTCTGGGTTCAGTACAAGTTAAAGAGATAGTCCACTCTGACAAGTTCTGTCATCATTTACTCACTCTCACGTTGTTCTAAACTTGTATGACTGACTTGTTGAATGTTCGTAACCAAATAGTCCTGGTTCCCATTGACTTCCACTGAATGGACAAAAAACACAGTCGAAGTCAATGGGAACCAGAACCCTTTTTTTTTGCTAAAATTATTTAGTGGGTAGTTTAAGACGATATTTTATAAAAATAAATCAATGCAGATCCAGTATGAGGATGAGTAAATGACAAAGTTTTCATTTGAGGGTTGAAGGGGCCAAAATGTAAATATTAAAATACAGTTTTTGTATTCTAGCTAAAATATGTTCTAGCGATTTAGTATATCTTTGTCACGGTAACAACATAATGCCATAAACTCTTAAAAGAAATTAAAACCATTTTACCACTCAAATAATGAACATGTTTTAACAAGGGTAATGTGAAGCACGAATCTAAATTATTTTTGTAGTAATCAGTATTGTGTGGCCATATGAACTTATATTGAACCTGGAATATTCTATAATACATGCGTGACATTATGCAATGCTTTCATGAATTTTAGGTGCATCCTGCATAATTATTTTTTTATGCTTTTGATACATTTACAACATGTCCATATTGTGCCACTTTTTAGTAATGAATGCATGTCATGTTTTGACACTTTAGATCAGCCACAGAGGATTCTCTTATCATTATTGATGAATTGGGCAGAGGCACATCCACATACGATGGCTTTGGTCTGGCCTGGGCAATTTCAGAATACATTGCTACCCGTCTCAAGTCCTTCTGCTTGTTTGCCACTCACTTCCATGAACTGACTGCACTTGCACAGCAGGTTCCCACTGTCCGTAACCTCCACGTCACTGCCCTGACCACAGACAGCACTCTAACAATGCTCTACAAGGTGAAAAAGGGTACGTGACTCTTGAAACATTTTCTAAAAACTTTGTGTATTTCCTTTGTGTTTAGTGGTGTATGATGTTTGTGATTTATTTGACATAGGCGTTTGTGACCAGAGCTTTGGGATTCATGTGGCAGAGCTTGCTAACTTCCCCAAGCATGTGATTGCTAATGCACGGGAGAAGGCTTTGGAGCTTGAGGAGTTCCAAGATATCTCCAGTGCTGGGGAGGAAGCTGGACCTGAAGCCAAGAAACGCTGCCTGGAGAAACATGTGAGATTGAAAAATAACTGTTTGTTTACTCTGCTGCTCAATGTATTCAATTTTTACATTTGATAGACTGATTTGCTGTAATCTTGCCTATAGGAGGGGGAGAGGATCATCGAGGCTTTCCTGGCTAAGGTTAAATCAATGCCTGTTGAAGGCATGTCTGATGAGGCTATCAAAGAGGAGCTGCGCAAGCTCAAGGCAGAGGTCATCGGACAAAACAATAGCTTCGTCAATGAGATAGTGACACGTTCTGCCAAAGTCTAACTGACTTAAGCCTGAGGGCTGAGCATTGGCTTAGTGGATAAACATCCAATAATTTCTATAAGCATTTTTTTTGTATAATGGAAATGGATATAATCTATAGTAGATTAGAAATATGTTCCATTTTAGCACCATCCCTTTCTTTTCAGTTGATTTTCTCAGGTTATTTTGGAAAGTGTTGCCACATTCTTAAGCTTTCTGTCATAAATTCTCTCTCAGAGTAAAATCTTTCTAAAAATACTTTGTGTGTTTATTGTCAGTTAAAATCACAACAGCAATTTTTGTTAGTGACAATGTTGCCATCTAATGGATAGGTTTGGAACGGTTGAAATGTTTACCTATTTTCAAAGCTAATGTTTTAATATTATAATTAAAAACATGTTTAGTTCAGACTGACCTTATTCGTACCCTTTTAAATTAACATTTAGATTCATAAACGATACAGTATTTTAAAGGTGCTAAATACACTCCAGGACACCGCAGTGGATTGCAAGGAGGTCAGGAGAATAAATAAAACTATTAAACTAAAAGAAGAAAAACTGAAAATTATTAAAGAAATTATTAAAACATTGAATTGGATGCATCTAACAGTGTGGTACTAGAAAGTATAGTTGAGAATAATGAAAAACTTCCATTTAATACATTTATAATATTTTTCCATAGTATAAAAACATATACTCAAGCATATAACTCAAGTAAATATACTCTAGCTGGATATTAAATAATAGGAGTCTCGCACACAATGAGTGGTGGAGTGGTATTAAAAATCCCTTTCATTGCTTACCTGGTAAATAAAGAGATTTTTTTTTTTTTTTTTTTTTTTACTGAGCTCTTAAGAAATGTTCAAGTACTTATTTTTTTGATTGTTCAGTTTAGTAACAGCAATGCTTTCAAGTAAGTTTGTTTTCTAACCAAAACATCTTAAACCTAAGATAGTCTGGTCCTAGCTGGTTTAAGATGACCAGCTGGTCCTCAACTGGTCTAGCTGGTCTCCCAGAACCTTTCCCCATTCTGCTACCTTCAAAACTCAGCTTCATGGCACCAGGGCGGTTTACACTTTTAGACAGATTTTATTCAGGATTGGAAGCTTAATATCTAAAAGCAATGACACTTTTTGCCGACTATCAATGGTGCCCCCTTGTGCATGTTCTCCATGTCCATGCTAATGGCTCCTCCTGCTAGAGAGAGAGGGAGAAAGAGAGACACGGAGCTCAGCACAGGGGGGAGCTGTCCGAAAAAAACACACCAACAACACCACGAAAAAGAAAAACTGCCCCGGGTTGGTGTCCTTTTTCGGTTTAAACAGGTGATTTGACTTGTTTCAGACCAGAGATTTGTGTAAATGCTAAGAACAACAGGATAAGGTTCGAGGGAAGCGTATTTTTTCTTGGTAAAGTCACCTCGCCAAATGAACTCCGTCAGAGCGAGCAGCAGGAGACCCAGGCGAGTGTCGAGGCCGCGCCCGGTGCAGCCGGAAAGAAACAACGCAGAAAGAGGTGAGACGGGGGCCTTTAATTCAACATCACTTAAATGTTGTGCCATGTAGTGTACGGTGCTTTAGCTATCTGACCCGACACGGCCACCCCGGAGCTGCACGGTCTGAATAAAAGGGTTTGTGTGCACAGTGTCGAGGCGCATATACACAGGCCAGGCCGCGCTTTGTTTGGGCTTCGCGAGCCAGAACCGTAAACGGCTAGCGTTTAACACGCTTACAACCTTTCCGGGTTGGCTTTAAACCTAGAAACAATGTGACAAGGTAAAATTTTATTTATCTTTGCTATAAGCCACCTCTCATGGGTTATAGGTGAACGAGAGAAGTGGATTTAGGCAGGAAAATCTCCGCTGCTAGTATCCAGTGTGGGCTGCCATTGAGAAGTTACACAACACTGTCCGTTTACAACAAATACTAACACACCATCTGTTTTTTGCTGCATCGCATTAGTACCTTCAACAGCATTGTGATTGTTAGGTTTTGGTTGGGTTTCAATGTAGTAGCTGTGAAGTTAACTGTGTTTACACACTATGCTAGGTAGCACGCAAGCTAACGCAAGTAACGTTAGCTGCGCAGTTGAGCTCAGGGCGAGAGAACGGGGTTGGATGAAGGCTCTCTTTGCTGTTTTGTCGAGGCTACGTGCGTAATGGGACATTTATCACATGAGTGCTTGTTGTTGCAGGTGTGTAGAGGATATGCACAAGGCCCTGGGTTCTGCTGGTGGAGGTGCATCTGCGATGATCAATCAGAAACCTTTGTGTCCACGTTTAAGCTTCGTTACAAACCCCCCACTGACAGGCTTCCCATTGATAAAATGTTATAGCATTAGGTTTTCTTGCTCTTTAAGCATTCATTAGGAATTATTGATTCGTTTTAGACTAATGGTGATCAGGACATTTTAATGATATTATTGTTTACGTTTGATGTGATGTGAAACTCTTGCAGTTACAGAATATTTCAATAAGAAAATTAGTCTAAATGCTTTGACTTGATAATGCACAGTACGTTATTATTTTTAATATCACGTGGTAGAACCTGTACATGTTTTTTGGGCATATACCATAGTAGTGCAGTGCTTTGGTGTTACCATCTGATGCCATCGCTGCACTTTAGTTAGAGGCATTTGATATCTGTATTTACATGAAGCTTAACATTAAACAAGTTTAAGGTTCTTAAATCTGTGTTTTAGGTGAAAGGAATAGCATCTTCTCCATACTGCTTTGATTTTGTACCTCTTTCTTGGCAGACAAAGTGAGAAGAGTCACAGCTGATCAAATAAGGATTTAATAAGCAAGTGTTGTCTTCATATTCCTGATGTACTTTTGTTGCCTTGCTGTAAAGTTATTATTATTTTTTTTTACCAATGGATCAGTCAGCTGTGAGTTTCCAAACATTCGTGACAGTTCAGAGCCAAGTGTTAGCTGCTATTCTCATTTTTCATTTTTGAATGTTGTCTCCAGGTACCAAATGTGCTGTAGAGAAGGACAGACTGTAAGGCTCTCAGGTGATTGACAGGCAGGTAGGGAACTTTAAGACATTTGTAGCTGATTGAAGAGCAGCATTTGTTGCATCTCACCTGGAAGAAAATGAATATAAGCATTGCATTATGTATAACATATAATAGTGTTTACGATTGCAAAAACAGGAGGAAGTTGAGGCTTTTAAGAGTTTTACTCCTTAATTAGTCAGATATGAAAAAGCTTGAGATTTTCCAGAGATTGTGACGTACTCCGTTAATAATGGGTGGAAGTGTTGTCTTTGGAGAAGGCCAAAAAAGTTTGCTTTCTGTCTGTTTTCATTGCGAGAATGGCTCTATTTTGTTCCTGCAGGTATGGTTTTCAGTGTGCACACATGGGAATCAGGACTTTGTGGTGGATCCTGGGGTCTGAGCCTGTTCCAGGACAGGTTGAGATATGTTTTTTTTTAATAGATTGTTTTTTTCTTTTATTCCTATGCTCTCTGTAGATGAGGACATCCCTGCAGATATGGTTGCAGAAGAATCTGGTCCAGGAGCTCAAAACAGTCCATACCAACTCCGTAGAAAGTCCCTGTTGCCTAAAAGAACCGTGTGCCCCACAAAAAACAGCATGGAGGTAAAGATTGTGCACCCCTTGAGATTCATACTATCCCTGTTTAGTTTGCACTTTTAGCAGAGATTGACCTTCTGATGTCTTTTTAATATAAAACGAGTAGTTTAAATGTCAATGTCTGATTTGTGATGCAGGGAGCCTCCACTTCAGCCACAGAAAATTTTGGCCACAGAGCTAAACGTGCAAGAGTATCGGGAAAATCCCAGGACTTGCCAGGTGAGTGCAGAGTGTGGTCTCGGTCATCCAATTGTGGTTCCATTAGGTTTTGCTTCTGATCAAAGGGCTATTAATTCATTGTGCTTTGCAAGCAAGTTGGTTTAGATTTGTTCTCCTGTTGTCTTTATTTCAGCTGCCCCTGCGGAGCAGTATCTCCAAGAGAAGCTTCCGGATGAAGTCGTTCTGAAGATATTCTCCTACCTGCTGGAGCAGGATCTGTGCCAGGCTGCCTGCGTATGCAAGCGATTCAGTGAGCTTGCAAATGACCCCATTCTCTGGTGAGAAATTTTTACTTGGTGACAATAGATTGATTTGCAGATGCACATTAATCTCTTTAATTGTAGGAGTATTGAGGAGAATTATAAAGGGCTACAAATTATTTAATAGATCAAAATGCTGGGACAAGCAGCGCATTGTTGCAGTGTCTATGAGAAGTTATGTAATGATGATCATGACAGGTAGACAGCAAAGCATTGCAAAAAAGTATGGTAGATATCTGAAGAATGCAAGCGTTTAATGCTTCTCTTTAGAAGATGAGTTTAAAACCTGATATTGCTAGTATGCACAATGGCAAAATCATCTATTGGGGCTTTTTGATCAGTCTTGTTTGCAGCTTCCACAAAATAACAACATGCTGTTCAAAAGTACAGGGGTTAGTAAAATCTTGGAACAGAAGTAACTTAAGCTCAATAAGGCTGCTTTTATTTATAAAAAATACAGTAATAACAGTAATATTGTGAAATGGAGGATTTGTTATGATTTTTACAGATTCAAGTTTTTTTTTTTTAGTAATTGTTTTGTCTCTTTGTGCAATTTATAGGAAGAGACTTTACATGGAGGTGTTTGAGTACACACGTCCCATGATGCATCCAGAGCCGGGGAAGTTCTTCCAGATCAACCCTGAAGAGTATGAGCAACCAAACCCGTGGAAAGAGAGCTTTCAGCAGTTGGTACGAGAGCTTGTGATTCTGTTGTCCTTGATAAGTCAGTTTGTAGATATCCATCCTGATGTGAGAAGACGGATGATTGTGAATCCATAGATGATTTTTTTCCCAGTGTGAGGCCTTTTGCAGTTATTCACTGTTCAAAAGGTCATGACATTTCCATCTTATGGTAACAAAGATTGTCCTTTTGTTTTGTTTTTTTCCCACAGTATAAAGGAGCACATGTAAAGCCTGGTTTTGCAGAACACTTTTACAGTAATCCGGCCAGATACAAAGGCAGAGAGAATATGTTGGTATGGATCTTTGGCTTCAGCAGTTTCATTTCTGTGAAAATGGTTTAATAAATGCACCGAGGAGGTTTCAGCTTCCTTGTAATTGCAGTGTTTTTTCCTGATTTTCAGTATTATGACACCATTGAGGATGCGTTGGGAGGGGTGCAGGAGGCCCATTTTGATGGCCTTATATTCGTGCACTCTGGCATTTACACAGATGAATGGATCTACATTGAATCCCCCATCACAATGATTGGCGCAGGTTGAACCTGATGACCCTGTTTTTGTTACCTATGTCCCTTAGATCTTAAAACCTTTAACCTTGCATTCCTAGATACTTACACCCCTGTTTTTTTTCCATTCAGCCTCAGGGAAGGTAGCTGACAAGGTTGTCATTGAAAACACTAGAGATTCAACGTTTGTGTTTATGGAGGGATCTGAAGATGCATATGTGGGATACATGACCATCAGGGTAAGTGTAACAGCTTTGACAACTTTTTTCTTGTAGTGCAGTATCTTGTTAGAGTCATTGCATGATTTTTTTTATGATTGCATGTAATGCTTTTAGGTAATGCCATTTGCTTTTCTCTGAATCATCCATGATGCTGTTTATTAGCGGTTGCAGCAAATTATGTTTTTGAGTGTGTGTGTGTAAAATTTCTGTTTTACCCCTAGTTCAACCCTGATGATAAGTCAGCACAGCACCATAATGCTCACCACTGTTTGGAGATCACAGTTAACTGCAGCCCCAACGTCGACCACTGCGTTATCCGCAGTACCTGCACAGGTATGTTTCTTCTGTTTCCCTAGCATAATACACTGCAATTCAAAAGTTTGGGCTTGGTATGATTTTGGAAGATGTTTCTAAGGCTTCTTTAAAAAATACAGTAAATATATTATTACTATTAAAAATAATAATTCTAATCCAATATTTTAAA
This sequence comes from Carassius gibelio, assembly GCF_023724105.1. NCBI lineage: Eukaryota > Metazoa > Chordata > Actinopteri > Cypriniformes > Cyprinidae > Carassius > Carassius gibelio. The sequence continues at coordinate 10,783,917 of NC_068407.1, forward strand.
ATGTAATTTATTTCTGTGAGAGGACAAAATTGAATTGTAAGCAAATAATTTTTCCGGTCTTCAGTTTCACATGATCCTTCAGAAATGTAATCTAATATGCTGATTTTATAATCGGATAATATTTCTTGTTTTTATCAGTGTTGAAAACAGTTGTGCTGCTCAATATTTTTGTGTGGAACATGATAATATTTTCCAGAGGATACATTGATGTATAGAAAATTCAAATTCTTTCTAGCATCATATATTTTGTTGCTATCACTTCTGATCAATTTAATGAATCATTGCTGAATTAAAAGATTAATGTCTTAAACGACGGACACATATGATGAGTTAAAAAAGAAGTTCCTATTTATGTGTTCAGTTCACTTTACAGTACATTTAAAGTATACATCAGTTTATGTGGGAATTAAACCCATGACCTTGGTGTTGTTAGCACCATATTTTATTAGCTAAAATACAGTAATTGTTATTGGATGGTTTTGAGATGTCAGTTTCTCTCTGTCTTCTGTGCAGTGGGATCAGCGGTGTGTGTAAGTGGGCAGGGTGCAGGACCTACCATCAAACACTGCAACATCAGCGATTGTGAAAATGTTGGACTCTACATCACTGATCATGCACAGGTAGGAACCTTCATGGTCTATTTTGTGCATTGAAGGAACTGTTCAAAATGGAATTTTTTATGCTGAGTTTTCATCATGCAAATGTTTTCCATACAATAGGATCATATTGACCTTTTAGTCAAGCACTGCACAGGAAAAACAAATCAAAAGCTCCTTAAAAGTGTTTCCAATGATTTATTTAAAAAAAAAAAAACTTTTAATTTAAGTCTTCTGAAGACATATGATACATGTTTAAACTATTCCATTGATTCTTATTTAGTAGTAGTTTGTTTAAGGCTTGCTTATTTTGGCTACATGTTCTGGTCAAAATCATGTTGTAAATATGTTGCATTTTGAATTACTTTGTCAGTTTTGAGACAGATGTTTAGCCATTTATTGTAGATTATATAGTTTTAGACAAGACTAGTGGTGGACCAATATAGTTTCTTTGACCGCTGATGCAGATATCTTGAAAAGCAGGTTGGTCGATATAATTTTATTTATTTTCTTTCATATTTAAGAAATTTTATATAATTTGAAAATCGATAAAATGTGTAAAATAAACATGCTTATACTTTAATTGACAATGCTTTTTTTAACAAATAAACATTCAATAAAATATATAATTAAAAAGTAAACAGTTTTCTAGGAAGTTTGTGTGCATTGGGAATCACATTTTTATCAAATAAAGCCAAGGTAACACTAATTTTGCACACAGTGAAAATGACAAGTATGACATTGGGCAAAAGCATGAAGGGCAGCATAATTTGAAATCATGAGTTTAAAGGTGCCATATAATGCAAAAATCACTTTTAAAAGGTTTCAAAACAGTTGTGTGGCTGCAGTGTTTGAAAACAACCAGCCTATCATGGTCAAATAAATCATAAACTATCTCTCCACACTAGCAGCTCCAGGTTTCTCATTATTATGACGTCATAAACCATTTGTGACTATCTCTGTGCTATTAGCTAGTTACACAGCCCTATTAGCTAATTACACAGCCTTGAGTGAGAAGCTGCATAACTGTTTTCAATGTCAGCGCCAAAGAGACATTAAAAGTGTCGTGTGTTGGGATGCACCAACAAACATAGGAGTCTCCATAGATTGCTGAGGACATGGTGGTTACATTTCATATTCAAAGAAAGTTTCCTGAAAAAAAAAAACTGGAAAAGTCCTATGTTTGTGTTAACATTTAACGCTGGACTGCCCCTTCAAAGAGGGTCGATTCAGTGCTGAAGTTGTGCAAAGATTGCTTCTGAAAGAGGGATCGATACAAACGCTTCATGTGCAAACATCCAGACTCAAAATTAAGCATCACGCGTCATATTTTGTTTTTCAAAAGAGCTTCCTGGCTCTATGTAAGGCTAATGCAGTTAAAGCTACCGTCGTCCCTGCCTGTTTTCACTAATGCTGCCTTCAGTACTACCAGAATGATCGTAAATAGGAATGTGGTAGTTCAAAATTTATATTGTAAGCAATGTGAGGTCAGATTCAGGGTCTACACCAGTTAAACTGTTACACCGGTATGCCCTCGAGCATGAGCTCTTGAAGCTCCACACTCTCTTCTGAAAAGGGAGGTGGGAGGACCAGCTCATTTTCATTTAAAAGGGACAAGCACAAAAAAACTGTGCATTTTGGCTCATACCCTAAAAGTGGCAATTTAAACAAGCTATAAAAAATTATCTGTGGGGTATTTTGAGATGAAACTTCACATACACACTCAGAGAAGAATTTACAATATTGTATCAATGCATTATATGGCACCTTTAAAGCTGGTCAGTCTCGTGTCTCAACCAAGCTGAACTTTCCTGTTCATATTCAGTTCACACCGACTGACTTGTCACGCAGAGCATACACGATCCTGCAGGATACAAATTCACACTTCTTAAGATTTCACAGCTGGATTCGACTAAGTTGGCACGCTTTTTGAAATTAGATGTTCATTAGTCATTCAAAGATTTGTTTAAATGTGTCATATGATGTTGCTAAAAATAACATTATTTTGTCCATTTGGTGTAATTAAATGTTTGTAGTTTAATGTTCAAAAACACATTATTTTCCACATAATGTACATTATTGTTTCTCTTCTATGCCCCGCCTTTCTAAAACACATCGTTCTTTACAAAGTGATGATTGGCCAGCTATCCAGTGCGTTGTGATTGGCCGAATGCCTCAAGTGTGTGATGGAAATGTTACGCCCCTTTCTATACTGTGATGCATGTCCTGGTCAGAACCCCAGTGGGACAAGACAAAAAAAATAAAACCCATTACAAATGAGCCATTTGTTGCATCCAGTGGGGACATAATTACTGATTATAATGATTTATACTGTCTTTTTATATGTTGCTTTACATCGCATCGCGCTGCATAAACATAAAACCATGTCTACATTTGTTATCGGTGAAACAACAACCGCTACTCTACACTTCTCAACTAACTTTTGAATCGTTAGTGGCAAATCCTTTACATATGTAAACGTACTTACAGACTGAGAGTCAGAACAGCTGGCATTGTAGTCTGCTCTCCCAGGATCAGGAAACAGTCCTCAATAAAATGTGCTGCACACATCTGAATATTTGGGTTGAAGTTGAACTGTTGTTGTAAATGCAACTTAACCACTGATTTCTAGTTGTTACCAAAGAGAAAGTTAAACTTGAAATCGCATCATATGACCTCTTTAAATTATATAAATGCGTATTTGCTGAATACTGACGGCAAACGAGAAAGTATTTTAATGATTGCCTTTCTATTACTAACAATATAAAAGCAATCGTTACAATACTATTTTATAAACATAATAATTCCTTTGTTTAACAGTTCTGTCTGATTATTAGACAGACTTCTGTCCATGGACAGAGCTGTTAATGACGACAGAGAACAAGAGGGAGAATGTGAGTGCTGTGTGTTCAGGCGCCGCAGTTCTCAGTGCGACAAAAGTCTGACGCGACGTCAAAATAAAACGAATGCATCAGCCAAACAGAAAAACGTATCGGCCGATGCCGATATTTGAAAAAAATGCCAAATATTGGCCTATATATCGGTCGATCACTAGACAAGACTATATAAATATATATATACCTGCATACACACAGAGAGAAAATATTTATTTGAACCCCTGCTGATTTAGTAAGTTTGCTCACTTACAAAGAAATGAAGGGTCTGTAATTTTTATGATAGGTTAATTTTAACTTATAGACACACAATACCAACCCAAAAATCTAGAAAAAACCCCACATTATATAAAGCTTAGAAATCGATTTGCACTTCAGTGAATGAAATAAGTATTTGATCCCCAAGCAAAACTTGACTTACTACTTGGTGCAGAAACCCTTGTTGGCAAACACACAGGTAAGACATTTTTTGGTGTTGGTCACCAGTTTTGCACACATCTCAGGAGGGATTTTGATCCACTCCTCTTTACCGATCCTCTCTAAATCCTAAAGGATTCTTGGCTGTTGTTTGGCAACTCGTTGTTTCTGCTCCCTCCACAGATTTATATCTATAGGATTGAGGACTAGACACTGGCTAGGACACTCCATATACTTAATGTGCTGCTTCTTGCGCCAGTCCTTTGTTGCCTTGGCTGTATTTTTAGGGTCATTGTCATGCTAGCACCCCCATCTATGATCCATATTCAGTGTTCTGGCTGAGGGAAGGAGATTCTCGTCCAATATTTTACAGTACATGTCCCTGTCCATTTGCCCCTCAATGTGGTGAAGTCGTTCTGTACCCTTGGCTGAAAAACAGCCCCAAAGCATAATGTTTGCACCCTTGTGCTTGACTGTAGGGATTGTGTTCTTAGAATCATAGTCAGCATTTCTCTCCCTCCAAACACGGTGAGTTGAGTTAATGGGCTCAATTTTGGTCTCATCTGACCACAAGCACTTTCTCCCAAGCCTACTCTGAATGTTTTTTGGCAAACTTTAAATGGGCCTGTACATGTACCTTCTTGAGCAGGTGGACCTCGGGGGCACGGCAGGATTTCAGTTCATTGTAGCGTAGTGTATTACCAATGTTTTACCAACTGCCTGAAGGTCATTAACAAGCTCCTCCTCTGTAGTTCGGGGCTGATCCCTCACCTTTCCCATGATCATCCTTACCCCATGAGGTAAGATCTTGCACAGAGCTGCAGACCAAGGCCAATTGATGGTTCTTGTGCAGATCTACAATCTTGTCTCTGACCTCCTTTGACAGTTCTTTGGTTTTGCCCATAGTGATGGGAGAGGTTGTAATGGAAGATAGATTGTGTGGACAAGTGTTTTATATACACCTAATGAGCTGAAATTAGGAGTTACAATTTAAAGTGGCAGGACTAATCTGTGTTCCTCATAGGCACATAACCAATTCATGGGAGCCAGAATTCTTGCTGGTTGGTAGGGGATCAAATACTTATTTCATTCAGTGAAATGCAAATACATTTCTAAACTTTATATAATGTGTTTTTTTTCTGGATCCTTTGGTTGATTATTCTGTCTCTCTCCGTTAAAATAAACCTACCATACCTACCTACCAAAAATTATAGACCCTTAATTTCTTTGCAAGTGGGTAAACTTATAAAATCAGTGGGGATCAATAAACATTTTCCCCACCCTATATTAGTGCTGTCAAATGATTAATCGCTATTAATCGCATCCAAAATAAAAGCTTTTGTTTACATAATTTGAGTGTGAACTGTGCATATTTATCCATATATAAGTAGAAACACATGCATGGACATATTTAAGACAAATTTGTTTATATATTCCCTACATATAATGAATGTGTGTTTATATATGCACTACATAATAAACAGTACAAAAATTATGCGATTAATCATTTGACAGCACTAACACACACACACACACACACACACACACACACACACACACACACACATATTAATATATATAATACAAAAAAAAAAAAACGCTTTAAATATTTACCTGTGAGCTGTTGTGTTACAGGGTATTTATGAAGATAACGAAATCTCAAACAATGCGCTTGCGGGTATCTGGGTAAAAAATCATGGCAATCCCATCATCAGACGTAATCACATCCACCATGGCAGAGATGTAGGAGTGTTTACCTTTGACCATGGCATGGTGATTACATCTAATATTTCTTATTAGAAATGTTTTCTTAATATATCTCTTCTATCTAGTGAGCTGATGTATGTCTCTTTGTCTCCCTCTGCAGGGCTACTTTGAGAGCTGTAATATCCATAGGAACCGGATTGCAGGATTTGAGGTGAAAGCATACGCGAATCCAACCGTAGTACGCTGTGAGATCCACCACGGCCAAACGGGGGGCATCTACGTACATGAGAAAGGTCGAGGCCAGTTCATAGAAAACAAAATCTATGCCAATAACTTTGCTGGTGTGTGGATCACCTCTAACAGTGACCCAACTATAAGGTCAGTCTCCATTGTCCTCCCTGTGTTGCCTATGGAAATTAAGTTGGCAGTGTCATATTAGTGTAAATCAATATTGTTATTTTAAGACATGGAAATAATTATTTATTTTGGATATTGATTAGCTTTTGTTCAGCTCACTTAACACTCAGCACACTGGGAATTGATTGTTCCATCTTGTTGATTATCTATAAAGTGAACTGTCTGCTCTTAATCTAGGGGAAATGCCATCTTCAATGGAAACCAAGGAGGCGTTTACATATTTGGTGATGGGAGGGGCCTCATTGAGGGAAATGATATTTATGGAAATGCCCTGGCTGGCATTCAGATCAGAACTAACAGCTGTCCTATAGTAAGGCACAACAAGATCCATGACGGGCAGCATGGAGGAATCTATGTGGTGAGCATGAACATGAACTAACTGTAATACATTACAGGCTGCTGACACAACAAAAATGTATGCACAGTATGTTACTCACAGTATCATAGAGTAACTCTCCCTGTCCTGTCTGTTTCTGTTTGTAGCATGAAAAGGGCCAGGGTGTAATAGAGGAAAATGAGGTGTACAGCAACACTCTGGCCGGAGTGTGGGTGACCACAGGAAGCACACCGGTACTCCGGAGGAACAGGATACACAGCGGAAAACAGGTTTGGAACTCAAAATGTAGTTCGATATGATCTAGACTTAATTCTTCCGTCCTAATTTTGTTATCTCTGAAAAGGTTGGAGTGTATTTTTATGACAACGGACATGGAGTCCTGGAAGATAATGATATCTACAATCACATGTACTCTGGGGTCCAGATCAGGTAGGACATAATTGAATTTCTGCTCCTTCAGGAGTACCGATTGGTTTTCAGGAGTCATGGTAGTAAAAAAAAAAAAAAAAGTGTACTGCAGTTTTATGTTGGATTCATTTTTTTTTGGATGCATTGTATATGACAGATGTTTTTCCTTTTTTTTTTTAAACAAAGAACTGGAAGCAATCCAAAAATCAGAAGAAACAAAATTTGGGGTGGTCAAAATGGAGGTATCCTGGTTTACAATTCTGGTAAGTTCTTTATCCACTTTGTCTCTGTCTTTTCAATCCTCATGAAGCTTGTTAAGGATGGTTTTCTTTTCTTTTTTGTATTTTATCCATAAACTAGGGTCGTGCAATTAATCGAAATTCAGTTTCTACTTCAATTTCGGCCTCCATCAATTATGAAAATATAATAATCAAGATAAAACAATTATTGTTAACCCTCATCAGTTATGTAATAAATGAATGTAAACCGGTGAGAATGAAAACTGGATCTGTGCAGCTCTTAGTGACAGCAGGCTATATTCCTGCTGCTGATTTTGTGCTTAATATCAATCAAACAACAAAAGACAAAGACAAAATCATTCACTGCTCTTCACAAGAAGGTCTTTTGCAGCTTTAATAAGACACAAAGGAAGTTTAATTCTTACAGTTACGACTGTCTTATTTGATTATTAAATTTCTATAGACTTTTTTTATTTTTTATCTTTTTACGACAATATTACAGTATTGACCAAAATAATAGTGATTATGATTTTTGTCATAACTGAGCAGCCCTACCATAAACTGTTAGATCTCAGATGCTATATAGGTCTGCCTAGTTTCTGTTTTCTCATGTTTGTGTTTAACATCATTTGGTGGTCTATTCTTAGGGCTGGGTTTCATCGAGGACAATGAGATCTTTGATAATGCCATGGCAGGGGTTTGGATTAAGACGGACAGCAACCCCACGCTGCGCAGGAATAAAATCCATGATGGACGGGATGGGGGTATTTGCATATTCAACGGCGGGAGGGGTAAGAACAGATTTGGAGATTGTCACTGTTCATAGGCACAGCACAGGAAATGCAACGCCAGTTGAGGGTGACTTAAAGTAGAAAAATATAATCAGACCAGATTCCCAGACACGGATCAAGGGTTCTCTTGAGCTAAATCAGTGATTTATCTCCCTGTGAAAACACTTGTGGTTAAAACTAAGGTTTATCTGTGTCAAAGTATAAAGGATGTACCATGTCTAATCTTTATGATGGAAACCAATAGCAGTGTTTTTATATACATGTTCAGGGTTGTTGGAAGAGAACGATATCTTCAGGAATGCACAGGCTGGTGTTCTCATCAGCACAAACAGCCACCCGGTGCTGCGGAAGAACCGGATATTTGATGGCTTCGCTGCAGGTCAGTGGAAGTGCAGACATGCTGTCACTGTAGTGGTCTTAAAGGAGTGGTAATTCATCCAAAAATGACAATTTGCTGAAAATTAACTCATCATCAGGTAGGGGTGGGCGATATGGAAAAAAAAAAATCATATCACTTTTTTTTTTTTGGAGAATTATTACGATTAACGATTTTATCAGAATTCTTTCATGTTGGTTTTACTATTTTGCAAGCTGTCTGAGCATTACAGCCAAACTAATTTCGCTATTATAAAGACAAAGCCTTTCAAGGTAACAAAAAATAAATAACAATAATGCCAGATATTTAGGGCAAAGAGGGCGAAGATAAAAATCTTTTGTTCTTGTTTTTTTTAATAACAAAGATAAAAGAGTGACAAAGATACACATTACAACTACACAAAATATACAAATAAAACAAACAGTGCTTTAATTTCAGGTACAACATGTGCATTTAGCAGGAGTAAAAGAAACTGAATTAAGAAATATACAAATAAAACACTATATAAACTGATTCCTAAAGAGACTGTATTCAATTTCTTCAGTCAAGAGCATTGAGTGATTTTTCTCTGTGTTTTGTTGTTTTAATAACGTTACAGGAATAGTTCAACCAAAAAGAAAAATTGTCAGCTGTCTGTCAATTCTGTCATAGTGTTTATTTTTATACCACCATTTACTCATTTAAAAGTTGTTTTAAACCTGAATAAGAATGAGTTTCTTTCTTTCTTCTGAACATAAATGCTATTTTGAGGAACGTGGAAAACCAAACACAGTCAACAAAGTCCACAGTGACTTCCAGAGTATTTTTTGATACTATCAAATTCAGTGTGGACCAGCAACTGTTTGGTTACCCGTATTCTTCAAAATATCTTCTTTTGTGTTCAACACGGGAAAAAATGAATACAGGACGACAAATGAAATTTTAGGGTGATCTATCCCCTGACAGTAATGACAATAGGCTGCATGTTTAATAAGCCTACTGTCCCTTTAAGACCTTAATAATCTAATATACAGGCACATAGATGTTTTTGTCTTTACTGTTTACTTTAATTTTAGACATAACCAACTGAGTCTACATGTAATTCTTGAGTGTTTTGACAGTAGTGCAAAAGATAACTTCCTTCAATAATCAGGCACTGTTTGACAGACTTTAGCGCATGCTTTGGGAAAAAGCTCAGAAAAAGGATAGGTCAGACCAGCATGAATGAAACATTTAAAATTACATGCAGATCTCTACCACTGAGTTAACACTGCTGTGAATGAGTGTCATTGTACAGTATATGATGGAGGTGCCAGAACTGCGATGATAGAATGTGCGCTTTTTTTTTCTGTTCCGATGAAGAAACAAATTCATCTACATCTTGGATGTATAAAATCGTGAATTGTAATATTTCTAAAAAATACATATTTTTTCCATATCGCCCACCCCTATATGAGGATGAGTCGATTTTCAGCAAATTGTCATTTTTTGGTGAACAATTCCTTTACTGTATTATGGTTCTTTTGTTATCGTAATGGTAAATTGTAAAATCATAAATGTACGTGTCATCATGATTGTGATGTCAGTGGCGCTTTTCTATTGAATCATCTAAGTAACACTTTTTCACCTCCACTTTAGGCATTGAAATCACAAACCATGCCACAGCGACTCTGGAAGGCAATCAAATATTCAACAACAGATTTGGAGGCTTATTTCTAGCCTCTGGTGTCAACGTTACAATGAAAGGTAAACATTAACATTGAAACTCACAGGTGACTATCTCACTTTACCTTAATATTATGTATTTGTTAATGGAAATGTTTTTCATGACTTTGTAGATAACAAAATCATGAACAATCAGGATGCCATAGAAAAGGCGGTGAGCAGAGGTCAGTGCCTGTACAAGATTTCCAGTTACACCAGCTACCCCATGCACGATTTCTACAGGTAACTAGAAGCCGTCTGCTTTGAAAACCAACAGAATTGGTTGTAGTATTTTACAATTTTCCATTCTCTTGTATTAGGTGTCACACCTGTAACACAACGGACCGGAATGCAATTTGTGTGAACTGTATTAAGAAGTGCCACCAAGGGCATGATGTGGAGTTTATACGGCATGATAGGTCAGTGCAAAACCTTCTTGTATACATCACTGTACAAATGTTTGGGGTTGGTAAGATTTTTAATTAAAATATCTTAGGATCACTAAGGCTGTATACTAAGTTTGATCATAAATACAGTAAAAACTGTAATATTGTGGAATATTATTACAACATAGTAACAATTTTTATTTTTTACTCTTTCAAAAAACAAAAACCCCATAGCTATGTGTACTGTGCTTAACTAAACTGAGACTTGTCATGGCACTTTTACACCGTTGTTCTCTCTTTGCTCTGATTGCTTCTATTGTTCTCATTTTTAAGTCTCTTAAAATTGACCTTGAATAAAAATTTTGTTAATATATTTATTATCTTTATATAATTTATATTTGATATATTATGACCTGTCATCCGTGTCACATAGTCCTAAAGAAATCCTTCTGATATGCTAATTTGTATTTATTTTAATCAATGTTGAAAACTATGGAAATTCATGTCTACCACGGGGATATGAAAGTTAATTGTGGCTTTTCACCACTCCTTTTTACTCAATTCCGAGTTTTTCTTCTTAATTCTGAGTATACATCTTGCAATTCTGTTTTTTTGTTTCTACAAAAAAATAAAAATAAAAGTTGTGAGAAAACAAGACAAAATTGCGAGAGAACCATTATTATTATCAAAACCATTATTTCTTTAATTTGTTGTAAACCAGTTTTTAGCTTCCACAGAAAACAGTTGTGCTGCTTAATGTTTTCAAATTCAAAATCTAATTTTTTCTTGGATATAAGAAGTTATAAAAATAGCATTTAATTATTTATTTTTTTCCTAAATGTCCTTACTGTCATTTTTTTTCCCTTTAGGATTTAGTGGATGCATAGACAAATCTGCTCTAATCCCTTTTCTAATCTGTCCTACCCAGGTTTTTTTGTGACTGTGGTGCGGGTACATTGTCCAATCCTTGCACATTGGCTGGAGAGCCGACCCATGATACGGACACTCTGTATGACTCTGCACCTCCCATAGAATCCAACACATTACAGCACAACTGAGATCCAGCTCAACCTCCATCACAGCACCCTGGCCTTTATCGTACCTGCCTACAGATCTAGAGCGCCTGCCATTTCTGGGCCAGAGAGACCTGGTGTGCAAACTGTGTGTGGATAACTAAAACTGTCAGACTTTGAATTAATCATTTTAAGAGAAACTATCCTTGGAAAGGTGAAATGCAGAACTCCAAAGCTGCGTAAAGCTGCCTCAATACTGGGTGCAGACTCACTTGTATATTGCTAACTGAGAAGATGTTTTGATGCAAGGAGTTCTCTTTACTTCTGGTTGGGAGCGTGATGGATGATTTGGAAGAGTGAAATATTGTGAAGCAATATGTTGACTCAGGATTATGGAGGTGGGTACCACAGTGGTGTTGAGTTTTGGAGAGGAGTAGACTTTGTTGGGTCCTTCCAATCGTAAAGTCTGACGCTGTGTGCCCTGCCCTGTGCAACTTCAGTGCTATGTGGAGATTCAAGACGAGTTCTGCTGCAGTTTTTGTACAGATCTGACCGTGACCCGAGCCACTAGGAGCTACAGATTGCGGTTTCTCGGATTAGAGGCAGAGCCATTGCATTATGGCTTCCGTTGACTGTTTTTTGACAGCAGATGTGCTGAAATATATGTATGATATAAAAAAGAAAAAAACAAAAAAACAATGTGATTAGCACTTGCTTTTAAAAAAAAAAAATGTTAATGTGTTTCTGATCTACAAATATGATTTTAATTGCTTTCTCATGTAGTTTTGTATTTCCAGGCAAAAAAAAATCTTACTGTATTTGAATGTCTTTTATTTTATTATATATTATTATTATTATTGTTAATATTTTTTTTGGCACACATTAGGCTTGCTGTAATCATACTCCTGTCTCAGCATATAAGTTCTTTCTGTGAAAGAGGAATAACAAAGAAAAGATCAGAAAAAAACAAACACTAAATTGTCCTCCAGCATTTTTTATTTTTATTTAGTTTTATGAGGTGACTTAAGTTAACAGCTTTTTATGTGAGCGATAGAAGTGTGGAATTTACGGTTGTGGAGGTTCAGAAATGTTTGCATCACCTTTGTTGCTGCCATAATTAGAAAGAAGGGTTATTTTTGCCTGTTGTATTTGTCGTTCTCATTTTTAAGTCCCCTTTCTGAATATTTGGAGCTTTATTCTCCAAGTGGTTTGAAGTGTAAAACAAGGGCCCAAAGAATTCTAAAACCTGTTTGACCATTAATCTTATACAGAATGTAAGGAAAGAGTTCTATTAAAAACAATCCCAGCTCATTTTCATTGTTAATTCTTTGTCCATATGATCATAGCATCCTGAAAATGCCTCTTGACTTTTCAAATCATTTTTATTGCATTCTTTTGGGCCCATGGCCTGACTTGTGCCTGTTTTAAGTATGATGGTGATTTTGAAAAGCCTTGCTGGAGTTGGTTATATCAGAGGCCTCTGGTCTCTTTAAAGCTGAGACGTGTATCTCTACAGCCCCTTTGTCTTTTTGCCCCTCAAACTCCATCTATGTGTAATGTGGTGACTGTGGCTTCTCATGCAGCCTGAATTTTATGCATGTGTACCATAACATCTAGACTTAATATATTGTGAAGTCTTCAATAACCATTATGTAGATGCTAGTATGAATTTAAAAAGGGTTTAATTTCCTAGAAAAGAACAGAAACTGGTCATTTTTAAGAAAATAAACTTTATTAGATCAACATTGCTTGTGCTTGATTTTGTCGATTCCTAGCAGTACGTTTGACATGTAAAGTGAAAGTTTGCTGATTTAATCACATGCTTTATAGGTTGCACTACTTTCTGATAAAACGGTAGCCTGAAAACCCCTAACAGCTGTCACTACAGTTCAACAGAATAGTATACTGTCTTCAAGAGCTTGTTAAACATGACTCGATTACAGTTATTATAAGCCAAAACCACCGTAGTTGCAGGTGTCGCCTTCCTGTAATCCTCTAATGCAGATACTCCACTTGTGCAAATAACGCAAGCGCGTGCTGTAGGACACTTTTACAGCGTTGTGTTTTATCTAGTCTGATAAGAATACGTGTTATTGACTGAATTCATAAACCTTTTGCTCTCCCAATTTCTGGGTAAATATGCGCCACCTGTAGGCAAACAACCAAGACAAGCTTTTCAGAGTTAGACATCTGCTAAACCGCATTGATCTTCAGATAATTTGTGGCATGTTTATGCACTCATGTTTCATGTATTTTATTATTTGTTCTGCAAGTTTTGGTTTTATTTGAGTTAATACTTCACCCATAACTCTTCAAAGGCCTAAATTTATTACATTTATTTGTTTTTAGATTATAGGCTTCAATGAAACAAACTCTTGCTTTTGAGATTGTATTTATCAAAAAACCTATTTCATGCAAGGATAGAGTACTTGTATTCCACACTTTTGTTTGGGTCATTGTAATCTAAAGGTTTGTTTTGATAAATTAACCGCTTTCATCTAATACTATCACACACACACACACACACACACACACACACACACACACAATTGTAGCTTGCATTAATCAGAGAAACTAAAAACTGAAATGAATGAAAAGCACTTCAGAAACATGACTGATAGGTAGTTCAGACTTTTAAGGCCAAATAAATGGAAGTGTGTAGTGTTTAGACACTGTGTACTTACAGCCTTGAACTGCTTATCTAGGGAAATGAGTGGAATTGGATTGTATATTAAACTGGGTGACCTTTTTTAAGACCGAAAAAAAGTTTTCGCCTTATTATGGTCCACATCTACGTTTTAAAAATAATGTGATATGAGAGAAATCAGATATAAATAAATTCCTATAGCCATCTGGGATTAAAGCCATAAGCCCAGCCATAGACACTGAGAGATACACTTCAGACTGGGGTTTTCGGTGGCTTCAACTTCACCTTACATTTGTCTACCCCCAATCTTGTTTGGTTACGTCCTTGTCTGGGATAAACATGTAGCAAAAAGGTAACAGCACATTGGCAGCACTGGACACATCACAGGACAAAAATCATTCCTTAAAAGCCTTACTTTTCATAAACAGAGTTGTAATTATAATGTGGAAAACTGTGGCACGCAATTTTGGGGTGAAAAAGTTACACATTTGCACATGCAAACCCACTGGAACAGATTTGGAGGAATTTAGCATCACTTCCTCACCAAAGGATTCTGTGTAATGAATAAGTGAGAGCCAAACAGCATCACAATAATTCACAAGTCATCCATATAACTCCAGTCCATCAATTAATAAATGTCTCATTCAAAAATCTGTTCATTTTCTTAATAGTAACAAACAAATCCATCATTGAAGTATCAATATCAAAAATATCAATAATATTGCTTTCTCCTGTGAAAAAGTATAACCCCGAATGAATCAGATGTGAAATATGCTCAGATCAAGCCCATTTTAAAAGCAAAAACAGACAAAACAGTTAAATCATGGACTGGTTTTTTGGCCATCTTGATGGATTTGTTTCTTATAAATATGCCGCTTCAAAATGCATTAACTGAGGGACTGGAATCGTGTGGATTATTTGTGGATTTTTGTGATGTTTTTATCAGCTGTTTGAACTCTGACGGCACCCATTCACTGCAGAGGATCCATTGGCGAGCAAGTCATTTCTCCAAATCTGTTCAAATATATAACCAAACTCATCTACATCTTGGATGGCCTGATGGAGAGTACATTTTTTGCTTTACTTTTTATTTATTTCTAACATTTGATAATTTAATTGGGAAATTCATGTTTTTCATTTCTGTAATAAACAGCCCACTGTGTGGTTTCTATGAAAGTGCTTGACATAATGTTCAAATAATAAATTAATTAATCAATACTTAAAATCAATACTTTAAAATTAAATACTCTTGGTCATGTTTTATAGAAAAATGAACACTAAGTTTTGCACTAATCTTAACTTGTAAGATTCATGTTATGTCTGTGTGAGATATGAGATATCTCTTCTCTGCTTTTTCCGCATTGTCCTCTGCTGGAGACCCTCCTCCAGCCCACCTCAATGACATAAATCAATCATGTGACTGGAAAGCAGGTTTCATAAACAACTCCTATAATAAGGCTACAGTTAATACACTAGTTTTACATTTTTCTAATTGTTTAATTAAATAATGCTTACAATTAACCCATTTAGAATGAAGGATATTTACTCTTGGCTGCTGCAAAACATAGACATGATTTATCAATACTTTATTTTAGTTGGTATTAAAAACTGTCAGAACCAATCATAATGTACAATGCACATTAGAATTTTTTTTAAACATCACAAACTTATTATGTTGTAACTGACTGAGTATTAGCTACTTATGGCTGCATTTAGAACAGAAATTAAGCACGAAAGGGTTAAATCTTTCAGCCTGAGAGGGTTAAATATTTAATAGCAAATTTAAGGTGAAATAATATGGTCGTGCTCCTGACTTTCCAGCGAGTTTAAAATCTCATTGGTGCAAAATACTTATGTAAGTTCAAGTTGGTAAGTTTCGAGTACCTCTACTTCACATCGCGAGGTAGCTTGTGATTGGACGACGAGCCTCCAGGACTCCCCCGCTAATGACGCCACAGCATCTGACCTCGTTTCCAGCGCGAGCTGGTTGGTGGTCAAACACCGTCTAAGTTTGCTAAAGACATTAAATATGAAGCAAATTCTCAATGAGAGTATGACGTCAAAATGTCTGAATCTACAACGACCGGTTTAGGCTTTCCTCTAAGCGAAATCGTTTGAAATTACCACCGAGTTCTTCCGTCACAAACCTCTCACGAACGAATGAATAACGTGGTGCAACGCGGAGCGCATGCTGAACGCAACTGCTTAGGTTTGCAAAAAAAAAAGTGCTACCGCGATGCGGCAGTTGTCAGGGGGATGTCGGAGAGGAGGGGGTGTGATTGGCTGAAGTGGTACTGTTGCCTTGGCGACGGCAGGGGGGGTACGGAAGCGTTGCCGTGCGGCGTGATCTCCGCGCTGCGTGGATGGAGGAAGCAGCTGCTGATCTTTTGACACAGCGCGAGCGAAAGGCTACTGCATGAAAGCACGGGAGCTTTGTCGTCGGACGCGACAGTAGAATGCACGAATGTAAGTAAACGCTTTATTAATATACGATTTATAATTCTGTTTATTTTAGGGGAGATATTATATGTCAGAGCGTTTATAATCAGATGACAAGTAAAAAAAACGTATCTCGTGAAAAAAGCCAATAACAAGCCTTTGACCTCACTAAATTGTGTTTACGTTTTTCTTTTTTTAAACGATGTTTCGTTGTTGTTATTGTTAATGTTTCGTATTGAAATACAACACACGCCTGTTTTATTTCCATAATACATTTCTGAACATTTTAGACCATGTGATCTTGCTAGCTAACTTAGTTGAGTAAAATGCCGTCGAGCTGACGCGAGACATTAAACCAAACACATTCCAGTCGTATCCGTACACTTTTCCTGAATGAATACTGATAACACAAAATATATCCAAGGACTTTTTCGCTGTTTTATTTCGCTAGCGGTGCAGAAGCTTGCCGCGAAGCTTTGCTCTAAAGCCATGCATTAGCTTGACGCTAACTGAAGATCCTAGTTCAGCATTCTTGTGATTAATGTTATCTGTGGGAGATTCAGAACGCACGACATGTATGGAGTCATCAAATCTGTTTGAAATAACATTACAATTCAACGTCAACCGTCGCGAGAGTGCCTTTAAAGTCAAAACAACGTTCGAATAGAACGTTAATCGAACGCGCGAATAGTCGCCTATAACAACAGAGGAATGCTAAAGGTTACAGTTGAAGGTTACAAATATATATATATACATACATATTCAGTTTGTGGCGAATAGTGAGAATCTAGGGCAACTATGTAACACGAGATGTGAGGGTGGGGGCTGTTATTTTCTCTTGTTTTGTTTTGCCTGTTACTTGTTGTGGTTGTACATAAAGCGTTCGTTGAGATCGAAAGCAAACGACTGGTAATTCGCTTGTGACTTGTTGATGAAATGGGATGTTCTGACGCGGACGTGCACTCATTATTTCCGGCGGTAGATAACGTTTGAGTGACATTGACACGTGGTCCGAGTGAACGCATAGCTGTGCTTAGGAAAGAGCTGGGGACGAGTACACAACTCTGAGCAGCGTGTCACATGAGCACATTATTTAGTTCTGCTGTCTACATTGCACTTTAGACTGTAGACTCATTCAGGTCATATTGCGTAGGCAGTGAAAAGGGGGTCTGTGTTGTTAACAGTGTTGTCATGTAGTTGCTTCTATTTGCAGTGTGACCACATAAGTTGCATCCACAGTGGACAGAATTCAGATGCATAGCTCGCTACATCTGAAAGGGCACAATTGCCTGAAGAGACTTCATTAGTACCGAATCCTGCGCTAATGTAGTGAATGGCAATAGTGTCTGTGCAGTGCTGTGTTCTCTGGAGGGCTTTTGTAGGACACAGCAAATGATCCCTTTGCTTATTGCTTCTCTCCTGGCATTAAACGGGAAATTAATTAGTCTCATTATGACTCTCACAATGATAGATAAGATCTGGCTCTTGGCTGTTTGCAGTTACTGTCCCACAAAAGCTGAAGAAATCTGAAATGCAGTCAAAACATTTAAACTCACGCACTCTTTCAACCAGGTTTCGGGTGTTTTTTATAGGCTAATATGTGTGTTTGTGTGTAGATACATTTAGGTCTGAAATATTTATTTTGTTTTATTAAATAAATGTTTATTTTATTATTTTATTCATAGAGCCATTTAAACTTGGATGAACTTTTATTTTATTGATTTTTATTTTATTTATAAAGACAATCCAAACTTAAAACAAATAAAAATAAAACAGTTTATTGTCATTTTGAATAAAACACAATTTATATATTATTTTCTGTATTAAGACATCCAAACCTTGTTAAACCTTGCAACCAAAAAAATATTTTATTATTATTTTAAATAAAGATTAAGAAGGAACAAATATTTATATATTTTTTTATTGTTTTATTCATTTATGACTGCCATCAAGCTTTTACGCTATAGTTTACAAAAGTTGAGTGCATGGCAATAAAAAGTGTTAAGCAGCAGTCAACAACAGTTTAATCAAAATTCATAAACTGGCTTCCAGCTCAAGAAAGAAGAGTAGATTCTTCATTTTTTACTGCAAGAAGGGTTTAAAAAAACACCATCCGTCTTGTTGTAAAACCACAAATTTACGTTTGGCAACCCTTCCTGGTTGAGTGGCATAACATGTAAATGAACATGCAGTTGCTTTCCTCCAAAGACAACCCAGCTTAATGCTCACTTTAGTTTTTTTTTAGTAAAACTCATCAGCTTTTTCCAAACTCAATTGAAAAGCAAATTAAACTTATGTCCAAGCTTTAATGTGGCCTGTAACGACAGTGCCTTTGTTCGTTTACCCCCCTTCCTTCCTTCCACTCATTATACCTCCAGCTGCACATATTTCTCATCTGCTGTTAGCCTCTTTTTGTTCCTTGATGCCCTCAACGTTAGACCAGGAGGCACAACTCACATCCCCAGGAGGCTATAATGCTGTGGTTGCCATGGCTACATGGTGACACCGGGGCGTGGTAATCCAATATAGGCGACTGCTCTGGATTTCAGTTGCAAATGTGTGCTTTTTTTCCTTCATTTGCCTGGACCGTGTCAGACCTCACGCCCTCCCCAACCCCCAACTCAACCTTGTGTTCTTAGACTTGGTCTGTCACACTCCTCCTCATTTAGTAACCTTCGTCTCCTTTGTAAAAGATTTAAGTCCGCAGAGCAGCCGGTGGGCAGTTAGGGCCCCTCTGTGCATTGACAGTGATGCTAATGTCAGGCAGTGCCTTGATGAGGAGAGCTCACCCCCCAGTACCATAGCCTGTGTCATTCTGATCACAATAGCCTCCATTGTGTTGATCACTCCTGTGTGAATAAACAGGGTGTGTTTAATTGAGACTGTAGGGTGTGACAATGGCATGGGACGAAGTCCAGACAGCACACTGTGGAGCTTGTGTGGCGGCTTGTATGAATGCCTGTATGCCACTACCATGTAAAGAACTAAGAAACAGAAGCCCTGCTGATATCTTATTCATGTTTAGGTGCTTGTTTTTTAAAAGCCTATATGAACATAACTTACCTAAAGTTGCAGTTATTTACAGTGTTTTTTTGTTTGGTTTTTAAAACTCTTAGGGTCTGTTTGTTTGTTTTCACTTTCATTACAAAAGTGATATCCAAAAGTTGAACATGCAATGAGATGATTCAGATTTTTTTGGTTAAGAATTCAGTTGCCTCTGTATCTGCATTGCAAGTGAATGATGCAACAAATCAGAATACTCCTCTTTCAATGAAGTCCATTCACACTACAAAAAGAGTCAGTTCAGCAATATGCGTCTACACTGAGAGCATTTGGAGCAATGCAAAATCACGAATACTAAATATGTGCGAATACTAAATAAATATTCTTTCGTGAGCATAAGATGAGCAAAAATATTAAAAGTTCCATGCTGTTTCCTTTGCTTGTAGTGCAGAATGGGTGTAAAACATTTAATTGGTGTAGTGTTCAGTGACAGATTAATTCAGAAAATTCAAGCCTAATTTCTTGTAATATTCATAAATATATGCAAATATTGTCATTGATTGGTGCGTAGTGACCGAGTTAAAACTGTGTTCCATTTAACAACCAAATTTTGTCATAAAACGCACCAAAATGTTGAGCCTCAATGAAAAACCAAGGCAATTTAATGCCAAATGGATTTGTTTCTAAACTGCTGCATCCTATTAAAGATGAATCAGTGGATTTGCTAACAAATTATTGTAAATGTTTTTGGAATGTTAAGTATACAATTTTTACAAGTTGTCGAGAAGTTAACAAATGGGAAGCATTTTTGAAATTTAGGAGTGCATTTGTACATTTGCATGTTTAAATGGACTTTGGCTACATTGATCAGAAAATTGAAAACATTTTTTCTGAGTTGAGTTTTGAAATGTTTAATATTTAAAATGGAAGGTGATATGAAACAACAAACTCAGGCATTGTACATGTGGTGTCTTTACTGCTTTGGATTATGGCTTTCAAGCTTCCAGGACCCTTGCAGCATATGAATGTGTTTAAGAAGCTTGAGCTTAGAAACGTGATTCAGAATTGTGGAGGAAACTAGCCATGAAAGAAGTAACAACAACAGGTTCTTTGTACTGTATGATCTGTTTTAAAGTTTCTTAAAGCTTATTGTGACTGGAAATAAATCCATTAGTTTGTCAGATGTTTCTGAAAAGTAAAAAAGCAGTTAATCTCCAGCAATTTTCTTATAAGGTTAGGTGATCTTACTGCTGGGCTTAGATCTCACAAAGCAACGGAGATGCACTGGGAGTCCTTGAGTCAGGACTGATACATGACAGACCAATACCAAATGCTTCAGGAATCAGGAAGGAAAAATCTCTGCTTGGTTTTCAGCAGAGAGCTCCAATTCAAATGGCTGTTTAAGCATGCTTAAACACGTAGAAGACCCCTTGATCTCCATCTCCAACTGTTTTATTACAGATGCACATGCTCTTCCCGTTGCTCTGTTCTGCAAACATCAGCAGTTCAATACGGAATAAATCCTCCTTCAGATTTTGATGGCAATTCGTTTATGAATGGTGGGGATGAAAGAGAAAGAACGGGTCGTTCTTTATAAAACCCTTTTAGATTTATGAAATTTCTTTACCAAATTATGTTTTACACATTAATTTTCTGGATTCCATTTTAATGGTTTCACTAAATAATAATAATCAAAGCATCTCTAATTAATTTCTTTTATAAAAAAAAAAAAAAAATGTTTTCCTCAGAAGTACGGAAGTATTTTTCATATAAATTAAGTTGTCTATATTTTAGTAGATAGTAGATTGTGTTTAACAGGCAAAAGAGTGACAATCAGGTCCACACACAGAAGTTTAGAAATTCTACATTGATAAAAAAAAAAAAAAAAAAACTCCACTGGTATCGGATTGGAATCAGCCGATAGTCAGAATTTTCTGGATCAGATCTGAAAGAAATGGTATCGTTGCATCCCTACATATGACCCCTTTAAGTGTATTGACCTACTTTTGATGTATCCATTTAAATTTGGCATGTTCCATGATATTCTGCATTAAACAGTAAATTCAATTTTTATGACAGGATTTCGCGATTCGGTTGGGTTTTCTGTATCGCGAATATCATAGGGCCCTAGGTGCAAAGGTGCCCGTACTTTTTCCTATGAAGGGCTAAAAATCAAAACATGTTTGAGGGCTGTGGGCTGAAAGTAAATGTTGCATTATATCCAAATATATCATATTAAAAAATAGTTTAATGTATATTTTCTACATTTCAGTGGATCTGATCCACTTATGGGCTGCGGGCCCACTTTGGGCTTCTCTGGTTTAATGGATAATAGGATAATAGCTCATAGCACAAATCTTTTTGGCATGAAATAGAAAAATAAGGATGATTTTTAAATCTTTTTCATCATATTGTGACCAATTAATTTATGCTTACGTTTAATTTTTTATTTTTTACCTCGTCAATTACCTCATTTTAATCTGAAACTGCAGACTTCTCTCTGGTGATGAATGCCGGGCTGCTCCATCACAGTGTGGAAGGATCTGCCTTTACTTTGATTTCATTGCAACTTTAACGTCAAGTCTACATAAAATATTCTGGATATTTGTCAGTGACATTAAATAAATGCCAAAAGTTTCCCAGAGGGCCTGGTAATTAAAAGGCTAATTATTTGTATTTCAAAGCTACCCCTCCCATTGACAAAAGTTTACTTGTAGTCTGTTTGGTTGTATTTCTGTTTGAAGTAGTTTAGACTGGGAGAGTGTCAGCATCAGCATTGTCTGTCTGTGTGAATGGAGGGCGAGGTGATGGGCTGATGAGCCTGTTGGAGGAGAGTTAGATTTGTCTTGCTAATGAGAGCTGCCATGAGTGCATGGATCAGGTCTCTGCCTGGAGCAGGATGGGAAGCAGACAGCACTAAATGTTCTATGAAGGACATACTGCTGTCGTACCTGCCCTTGAGTGCCCATGGAGAAAGACATCCAAAGAGGATGCTATTGGAAAACAAAACAGCATGTGGATGCACTACAGGAGCATAATAATGTGCACAAGGTTGACAGATGGTTTGATTTCAGGGCTGCATGAAATTGGAGAAAAACTTGGATTGCAATTTTGTATGTGTTTGTTTGTTAGTATATATATTGCAATATGAAAAATCGGTAATTTTCAACAGATCATTTAAATAGTTATATTTGGAAAGAATTCAAAATTCTGTAACGACTGGGCTGATTTTGTAGGAGAGTGCACTTAAAAAAATAAAGTATTATTTTAAAGTACAACTGTAAAATTACAATACTAATATTTTACCTTCATTTTCAGTCCTTAAAGTAAAACAATTTAACGTTTGTGGATGACCAGCCGGTTCCAGAATGAAGCGTGGTACTGTGTTTTTGTGCACACTGAAACACCATATCTTTGAAATCACGGTGAATATTTATTTCTGCATTATATATAATGTGCAATTAAGCGCATTATGAAAATATAAAATTTGGGTATTGTGCACTTTTTTCATTTAAAAGTACTGCTTTATGAACAAAAGTGCAATAACATTTGGTTTGAAAAAACTTTAAACTAATGTGCTTTTTCTACAGCAATATTCCTGTATTATAATGTATTTATGGTGCTTTAAAATGATTATGCTCTATTTTGGTTGAGACACGTGATTAAACCAATCCCAAGCCAGTACTGATCAACATCCCAACCCCTCCTGTGAATAATGAATAATGATTATAATAATAATAAAAAATACAATCATTTTGAAAAACCTTCTGAGATTTAAGGTGATGTTAGATTTTTTTAAACATTTGTTTCTTATTTGGTTCCACAGTGTTTGCTGATTTCAGTGTATTTAATCTGTCTATTTTAAGTCAAGGTGTATGCCGTGCCTCAAGGCTTTCTCTGTTTTACTAAGAAATGTTTCTACTTTTATTTGTTTACTGATTTTCAGTTTTGTACACCTATTTAAGTTATTTAATTAGGGTTCCTACAGTTCCTAATGTTATGCAAGTTATTTGCTATTTTGTATTTATTTGTTTTCCTAATGATAATTCTGTGTTCTATTTTGTATTTTGATTTGAATTCAAGCAATTGATCCTGAATTGCTGCTAATATAAAAGTAAAAAAGTTAAATTTGGATTGCGCTTTTAACAAGCTACTTAACCAAAGGAAATCAAGGAAAAGAGGGAAAACTCAAATGACCCCCCCCCCCCCCACCACTACCAACATGTTGTCCCACGTCGATTAACCGGTGGGAAAATTTCCTCACTATCACAACCCTAATGATAATGAAAAAAAAAAGATAGTGACATCCCTAATTCCAGCTACATTAATCAAGAAAGCTTTCTGGAAAAAAAAAAAACATTAATAACATGTTGTACTGAGAAATGGTCATTTACACTCCCTCTTACGCTTCAAAAAACATTTAATAAATAAATAAAACATTATTAAATTATGACACAATTGTCATTATGGAGTGAATTATCCCTTTAACTTTGTCGAAAAGCTATTTTTTTGTTGACACCTTTTATTACAGTTCTCATGTGAAGAGGAAGACGTTTATTTGTGTCTGTTGTGTTCTGAACGGAATGAAAGAGGAAGTGGAACCCCCTCCCTGTGCCCTCCACTCTATTCTCCAGACTGGGAGAGAGAATGATTCAGAGCAGCACTTTATGTGATTATTTATTTATTGATGGGCTGTATGGTTTCCATGGCAGTGGGTATAATAGTGGGCAGAGAAACATTCACTTTCCTAGACACTCAGTCCTCTTTTACTTGAGCTGATGATTTATTTATAAATATTCTGTGTGCTTTTCATGGCTGTCCATTAAAGCCAGTTGCTTAGTCTGTGGCTGGTAGATTTCTAATTGATCTTTGTGAGTTTCTTCAAGCTGTATGGAGCCACCATCACTTATCCTCTCCGTCCTTGTCCGTCTTATTACATGGAGCTGATAACAGACTTGCACATCTTCAATTGATGTCTAAGAATCCTGGAGTGCACACTTTAGTTGTTCTGGTGTGGTATCATCTTGAAGATGAGGCTCATGGTATTCTTAGACACTTCAGTAGACACCTAAGAGGCCCTTAACTCTGTCCTAAAGGGCCTCTTAATTCCCTCAAGAGAAATGGTGCAGGCAAAGAGATTGCAGTGTTGTAGCAGTTAAAGAAATGGAAAACAATTTAGCCATCTAGTATGATGAATATAACACATTTGACCCAAAATGTATGATTTCCTTGGTTCAGTAGTCATACTCTGGCACGCAATTCCCTTTAAATATGGATCATAGTTCATCAATGCAACACAGAGGTGATTCTTCATTCGTGTCTCTTTGTGTTTGAACAGACACAAATACACAATATGTCAAAATGCCAGTCTCACCAGTCATAATTTGTGTGTTTTTTTTTTTACTTGTCATGTTTAAAGTTTTTTAGTTTTTAATGTGGTATTGAAGAAATACTTAAAGTGTGCTATGTAATAGTAATACATGGAAGGCAAACTTACATTGAAATAAAATGATAAAATTAGGGATGAACCGAATGTAAAAAAAAAAAATATATTTTGTTGTTTGAGAGAATAAGTGAAAAAAACCTTATAAATCGTACCAAACAATGATGTGATGCCATTAAATAGAGATGCGCACTAATGCAGAAATCATGTTGTCAGTGAGTTTTAAATTCCATTTTATTTCACTTTACAAATTCACTTCCACAAATTCGCCAGAAAAATTGGCAGGAATAGTAATAGAGCACCGATGCATAGCTGCTGTCAGTCGCTCACCAGCAGGTGGCGCAAGTGGCTGCCGATGAAAACAAAAACAACCAGTAGTGGTGGTTAGTAGAAGTTATGATAATCAGGGCCAGTATCAAGTGCAGAAAAGCTGATGGTGTTTACGTGTGTGCTTACTTTGTATGCTCGTGTGAGCTGGAGTTTCCCTCATACATCACATCCCAGGATTCCCCAACGACGCATAATGTGTCTTAATTAACGAATACAGTGATGGAAAAAGACCAAACTCAATATACACCTTACTGATGATGAAAACTATATCTTTATTTTAGTTTTGTGATTTGTTGAACCAAAAATATTTGTTGGCAGCCCAAAATATTTGTCTGAAACGGCAAAAAAAAAAAAAAAAAAAAAAATAATAATATATATATATATATATATATATATATATATATATAGTTGTCAGTCATCAAGCAGACACCAAATCAGTTAAATTCAAGATTTACAGTTTTTACTATTATTCAAGCTTTTTGAACCAATTAGCATTTTTTATTGACTTAGTTTTTTGCACCAAAAATGTTAGTGTACTTTGTTGCCATTCATTTGCACCTATAATTTATTTAACATTTAATTTAAATATAGTATCCATATGTTGCTGAAATTTTAAGAGGCATTTCTGAAGTACTTTACTATGACTGGTTTAATTTATCGCATGAGAACATGATATTCTGAACCGCATTAAAAGAAAGTTTACCCAAATTGAAATTTTTTAAACATTATTTTCAGTTTCAGCCAAATGAAAACCTTCATTTCAATTTCTGCATTTCTATAAATAAATACACCCACCTTTTATTTGTGATTGAGAGTTGTAGTAACCAGTGCCCCCTTTCTGTTTCTCTTCAATACCCTTCCCTTTTACAGACCCTCCTGGTTTGATGGGTCCGATAATCGGGATGTCTCCAGATAAGAAAGCAGAATCTCCCGGAGCGCAGGGTGTGTGTGGAGCTGGGACGCTACCTGAAGCAGAGAGTGCTTCCAGTCCCATGGCTACCAGTCTGGACCAGATTGGTCGGGCTGGAGCATTGAGTGTGGTGGCGGGTGAGTCTGAAGATGATGAACTAACCAACCTGAACTGGCTTCATGAGAACCTGCTGCAGAACTTCACGCTCGGAGGTGAAGCGCAACCCATCAACAGCCCGCTGTTTGACATCGAGGGAGGCGGTGGGTCGCCACACAGCAACACCACCTCGTCCACCTCCTCTATCTCTGCAGGAAGCGAGAGAGATCCTTACAAGTCAAAGCCTCCTTTCTCTTTCTCCTTACTGATATACATGGCTATCGAACAGTCACCCAGCAAATCTCTTCCAGTGAAGGACATCTATGGCTGGATCCTCAAACATTTTCCATATTTCTCCAGCGCCCCTACTGGCTGGAAGAACTCAGTGCGCCACAACCTGTCTCTCAACAAGTGCTTCCGCAAAGTAGAGCGAAGCATAGGAAAGGTAGGAATGCAAGAAAAATGGACATCCTCATGTGGTTTCTGTAAAGGGATAATGTACATTCTACGATTGCAGAGAAGTGCAAAACAAATCAAATAAGTCAGAAAACACAACGATATTTAAATTTAGTCATTTAGCAGACGCTTTTATCCAAAGAGGCTTACAAGGGACTGGTAAGTGCAAGGGATTTTTAAATAATATAATAAGTGATAAGAAAACAGATAGAATATAAAATGTTCCATATTCCACTATGTTCTTGCCTCAACTTAGAAGAGTTGATGCGTACCTCTTCCAATCACTGTAGCTCGTGTCACCACTATGCTAGCATTTAGCTTAGCACCATTCATTCCTTAGCATCTAAACAGGGATGAATTTAGAAGCTACTAAACACTTCCATGTTTTCCCTATTTATTGACCGTTACACGAGTAGTTACACAAGTAAGTATGGTGACACAAAATAAATAGTGGCAAAATAAACTCCCCCTCCCCTCTAACTTCAGTCAGTACAACCAATGTGATTGGGCTGGACGATTAATCGAAAAACAATAAAAACCGAAATTCATAACCTCTAACTGATGTAATTTTCCCATTTCGGTTATTTCGTTTTTTGAATCCTGTTAAGACTTCCCCCTTAAAAGTATCACTAGCGTGTGTGTAGCCACATGACTCTGCTCTCCAGTCAGTGGGATAAAAGCAAAGCGGTGTGAGCGGTGAGCCTTGCGTCTTCACTAAACTTTGTCAGTTGTATTTGTTTTATGGTTTGGACATTCAAGCGATTAGATGAATGGATGTGTATTCTTATATCGACCTGCCATGTTCGCGCAGCTGCATTGTGGCACGAACACTCATATAAACAGGAGCTGTGAAGATCGCGCGCACAGAGGAACACAGAAACTAGTTGTCTGCGCTGTCCTGTGATTTATCCCTAAAGAAGCTTAGAATCTCAAAACTTATTATAGCATGTTTGCGTGCAGCGCACATGAAGCACAAGCTATGGCATTTTTTTTTTAATCACAGGCAAAATTCCTCTTGCAGTGTTTTGTAGGCTGCTGATTTTTGCTCATGTTATTCAGCTGCAACAGAATGTTTTGTCTAAATGTTTGACTTAATTTTTTTTATATTGGATTTTTTATCTTATCGGAATCGAAACTAGGAATCGATAAGAATCAATAAAATTCAAACGATACCCAACCCTAGTAAGAAATGTTATGAACATAGATACAATAACTGCTGATAGTCAATCATATTTACAATACAAAACCTTGTCAGTGAACTATTAGGGCAAAAAAAACAAAAAAACAACAACAAAATAATCGTTCAATAATCGTAATCGAGGCAAAATGTTCAATTAATCAAGGTTTTGATTTTAGGCCATAATCGTCCAGCCCTACAATGTGAGGAGTTTTCAGGATTGATGACATTACTGCGCCGAGGTCGAAGTGCTGCAAAATGCTCTTCCGTCGTACATTATAGTCATAATTTCCATCCGCTAGCATAGTTGTGCTGCACTCTACAGTGATTGAGTGCATGCACTGAGACAGGAAAGGTACGCATCAACTCGTCTAAGTTAAGGGAAGAACATACTGGAATGTGGAAAAACTGGCGTTTTCACTTTAAGGAAACAATCAGCAAATGAAGAGAGTGCAAGTCTAAAAGGGAGAAATGTTTAAGAATAGAATTAGGATCGAGAGTGCTACAGTTAGAGAGTCAAATAAAGATGGATGAGATGTATTTTTAGCCGATTCTTGAAGATGGCTAAGGACTTCTTTGGGATGGCACAATCAAGTGACATTCACTTGCAGAGCGCAAGCTTCTAGAGGGCATATAAGACTGAAGTATTGAATTTAGGTAAATGGGTGCAGAGCCAGTGGTGGTTTTGTGGGCAAACATCAATGCCTTGAATTTTATTTGAGCAGCTATTGGTAGCCAGTGCAAATTGATAAACAGTGGTGTGACATGCATTCATTTTGGTTAATTAAAAATGAATCTTTCTGCCGCGTTCTGGATTAATTGTAAAGGTTTGATAGAACTGGCTGGAAGACCTGCCAAGAGGGCATTGCAATAGTCCAGCCTGGACAGAACAAGAGCTTGAACAAAGAGTTGTGCAGCATGTTCCGAAAGAAAGGGCTTGATCTTCTTGATGTGGAATAAAGCAAATCTGCAGGATCAGACAGTTTTAGCAATGTGTTCTGAGAAAGTCCGCTGATCATCAATCATACCTCCAAGGTTTCTGACTAATTTTGAAGTGTGGTTCCTGAGATGCCCTTTGCCAGTAGGCATGATCGGAAGATCGGGTGGTTAACCGTGTCAAAAGCAGCAGACAGATCAAGCAGGATAATTACTGAAGATTTGCATTCCACTCTTGCTAGTCTTAGGGCTTCAACAACTGAGAGCAAGGCAGTCTCAGTTGAATGTCCACTTCTGAAGCCAGACTGGTTGCTGTCAAGGAAGTTGTTCTGTGTGAGAAATGCAGAGACTTGGTTGAACACAGCTCATTCAAGTGTTTTTGCAATGAAAGTTTGAAAGAAGGGAAACTGCAGTTCTCTAAAAGACATGGGCTGAGGGGGGTTTCTTAAGTAGTGGGGTCATACGAGCCTGTCTAAATGTTGAGGGAAAAACACCAAAAATGTATGATCATATTTTGTATTGTACTTAAGTAATGCTCCAATGCCTAAATTCAGTCATATCATTTAAAATTATTTTTCATATAATAGCCAAAGTAGTATAAGACTTTAATTTTAGAAATATACTGGTTGTCGGCTGTAATCGATAAATGGCATAACATAATGTTTGGCTTTATATATATATAGACTTGAAATGTTAATGTGGGTTGAAATAGTTTTTATTTTGTGTGACTGCATAGTCCTACAAGATACGTGAAACTAGCACAGTGAGAACGGTTGCCAGGGACGACGCTCAAATGCAGTTTAGTTGCCATTAAAGAAAAAAACATTTGACCTCAGAGTGCTGCGACTGACCAATCAGAATAAAGTATTCCAGAGAGCCTTGTAATAAATTAGAATAGCATCTTTTCCTGAAGAGTGGTTCACACAACATCACTGCGGAGCACTCGCTCAGACGTTTAACTAACTGGGTCAGTGTAGAAAGTAGTGCACGGCTGACTGCAGTGTGCTAACAGGGTTGTCAAGAGGGATATTGGTTTAGGGCGTTTTGAAAACCGCTGCGTTCAAAGCAGGGCACGCAGCCAGTTAAATGAAGCGAGGCAGATGTTTTCATTTCTTCTGCGTGAACCGTAGATGGTGAAATGATTTATGGAATGGTGAGGATGGTATGTTTCATTAACGTGTAACATTGCGTGTCAATCTGTGGGTTTCATATGTCTCAGCCTGGTGTCTGTTGCCATGGCAATGTTTCCTCTTTCCTGTTTATGAACACGGCTAGTGAAGTGAGTCAAGGTCATATTCCCCCTGCAGGACCACACCTCAGACAAAGGGTGATGAGTCCTTTTATTCACGCACACATATCCCAATGCAAACACAATAGGGGCCACCTTTCCACATGGTTCCCATGTGGTCATTATAGTTTCACCATGGCTTAAAATGATTTTACAGATAATGAATGATGTGCTTATGAATGTACAGTGCACCTACAGAGAGACAGATGGTCCTGTTGTCATTTAACCTGAGCTTTCTCCTCACACAAGCATGCTGATATCATTCTTGCTTCTTTCTATTCTGACACCGCCCCTCTCTGTTTCTTCTAGACCAATGGGAAAGGCTCTCTGTGGTGTGTTCACCCCGAGTTCCGGCCCATGCTGATGCAAGCCCTAAAGAAACAGCACTTCCCGAATGCACATGCCTTCTGCACTCCTCCTGCCTCCCCTCCTAGGTATCAACACTGGCCTGATTATATGACAAATGCATATTTTTCAGACATTTATCAAGGCTTCAGTCAGTAGAAAGAATGCTTGTGTGCTGTTTACTAGGATTTCAGAGAAATACCTGTCATAGGAAGACACTTCCAGTGCAGACAGCTTTGTTAAATATAGTGGGAGTGATTTAGTTATGTGTCATGATGCTCCACTAATGTCTGGTGCATGCCATCATGTCTAACGTAGGTTGTTTAGCAAAAATGTTGCAGCTTTGGTGCATTCATATAAAATTTATATTCAGCTGTCGGCACAGGTGTGTGAATGTTGCTTGTTCTAAATTTTTTTTTTTTTTTGTCTGGTTATATTTATAATGTAGTGGTGTGAATCTTTAAGTTCACAGCAAATAAATTCAGTGCACTGATTTTGATTTCAAGCCTTTTTTTCTGATTCAGAACAATTTGTTACACAATTTAATTCAATTTAATTAATGCATTTAAAATAACAACTAAAATGAAATTTAAAAAAGGTTTTTTTTTTAACTAAAACTATGTTAATGTTTTATGTAATTTTCTTTGTTGCTATTAATTTGTTCATATAAAAAAATATAGGTATGTTTTTGTGACATATCAGGACACAACTTTGTATAATGAAATGGGTATGACACAGGTATTACAAGAAGTGGGTGACTTGTGAGGACATAACCCATGTCCCCATTTTTCAAAATGCTTATAAACCATACAGAATGAGTTTTTTTTTTTTTTTTAGAAAGTAAAAATGCACAAAGTTTCCTGTGAGGGTTAGGGTTAGGTTTAGGGTTGGTGTAGGGCCATAGAATATATAGTTTGTAGGGCTGTGCAAAAAATCGAATGTGATTTTCAAGCGCATCTCATCAGTAAAGACGCTCTTGTTATTAGTAGTATATCTCCAGAACATGCGTTCAGATCAGTGTAGCCAGGTTTTCACAACAAATCCTGCCCAGTTGCTTCTCAAAACTAGTCCAAAACTAGCCCAAGCGCATTTCTAGGAGGTTTCCTAATTAAAAATTGCTTCCCGGGGTTAAAATAGAAGTTTTTTGGCAGGGTTGCCTTGGTAAAATTTGCAGTTTAGGGCCAAATATCACGTTATTGGTATATGGGTTGCTTCAACCCGCGGACATAAAAACAACAGCAGACTTGTTGACTTGCAGACTCTCAAATGCGATTGGCTTTTGAGAAGCAATTGGGCAGGATTTGTTGTGAAAACCTGGAAACCCTGATCTGAAGATATACTTCTAATTACAGGAGCGTCTTTACTGATGTGATGCGCATGAAAATCGCATTCGATTTTTTCCACAGCCCTAACAGATTGTACAGTATAAAAACCATTATGCCTATGGGATGTCCCCACTTTTTACTAAAACAAACTTGTGTGTGTGTGTGCGCACTGTATAATAGTACTTTAGTCAAAACCGTAGTTGTCTGTCTCGTACATTATGATAGAGATTTCACCTGTGGTTGCCTCTGAAGCTTGTGATATAACAGATTGTGGTGTAAGACTTCAGTCTAGAAAATATCTAACACTTTCTCTCTGTTCTGTAGTGCCTCGTCTCCTCCTCATCACCTTTTCACATCAGAGCAGTGCTGTGCCCTAAAAGGTTAGTAGAATTCATTAGGTCTCTTCAGAAAATCCATAACTCGGTCATATCTTTTAGACACCATTATCAGATGCATCATCACACGTTGAAGCCTATCACTCATCTCAGCTCTTTTTGTTCCACTCACCCCGTACTTGGTGCTTCTACGCCATGCACATAGATGCCATCTCTTTCCTGTATTTGGTAACCTTAGCAACCAAGGCACTTGTACTTCGAAATTAGAGAGCGACTGTTTCGCTCTTGGGTGGAAGTGACTCATTCACTTAAACACACACACACACACAGACATCACATAGTCAATACTTGTGTGCATCAAACATTTCTTTCTCTTCACAGAATGTGATTTTGATGCTGCCACTGCCATGATGCTGTTAAAGTCTGCCTCTGAGCAGAACATTGACTCGTGTAAGAAAACACCATCACATACACCAACACCTCATTTCTGCCCTTTTATTTTGTTTGTTTCTTCTTTTATTCATGTTCTACATCAGGTTTATTTTAGTCAAGTCATGCATCCAGGTATTTGTTCACATAATCACAGCAATCATGCGCATGTGTAATTGGCTGAAATCAGGGATCATCCTATCCAAAATGTGTATTAAAACAGTTGTCATAAAATGTTTGTATTTCAAATGAAGGATGTTCTTTCAACGGATTAGTTCTCCCAAAAATGAAAATTCTGTCGTTAATTACTCATTTTGTTCCAAACCCAGTAGACCCTCGTTCATCTTCGGAACACAAATGAAGATGTTTTAGATGAATTCCGAGAGCTCTCTGACCCTCCATAGACCGCAACGCAACTGTAATGTTCCCAGGTCCAGAAATGTGGCAAGGACATCTGTAAAACAGCGCATGTGACATCAGTGGTTCAGTCGTACTTTTAAGAAGCTACGCAAATACTGTTTGTGTGCAAAGAAAACCATCAAAACATTGTTTATTCAACAGTTCTTGTCCCAGATTTACCATCTTCCGTCCATTTTGGAGATTACCTCAGAACTTAATCAGTGTTGTTTACATTGGGGATAAAGCGTGTGCATGCTGAACATAACGCTGACTGCGCTGATTACATTCTGGGGTAAGACGTTAACTCAGGGACAAGGCTTCTGGACCTGGGAACATTGCGCTTGCATTGCTGTCTATAGAGGGTCAGAGAGCTTTGAGATTCCATCAAAAATATCTTAAACTGTGTTCTGAAGATTTACAAAGGTCTTCCGGGTTTGGAACGACATGAGGGTGAGTAATGAATGACATCATTTTCATTTTTGGGTGAACTATCCCTTTAAGACTTTCTGTTCTACTGTTGTCTTTGTTGTTTTCGTCGTTTTTAGCATTTTTAGTAATAAATCAAATATGTTTAAATTCAAATCTGGGTATTAGAGTTGATTTAATGCAGAAAAGGAGTGGAGTAATGGCAATAGGTAACACCTATTAGTTGCTTATTAGCATACATATTAATGATTATTAGCCATGTATTAGTGCTAATTAAGAACATATTAATGCCTTATTCTACTTGACCTTATTCTACATCTCTAATATTACCCAATACCTAAACATAACTACCTTACTAACTATTAATAAGAAGCAAATCAAGATATTATTGAGAAATTTCATAGTTAATAGTTAACAAGTGTTAACTATTCTAAAGTGTTACCAAATCAGCTTTTCCATCAAAGGGATGAATTACATTTTTAAATATATTCAAATAGGAAAACAGTCATTTTAAATTGTACAAATATTTCACAATATTCAAATAACTGCAACCTTGATGAGCATAGGAGACATCGAAAACATTATGTACAATTTTGGTCATGCATCAATTATCCATCTGCTTATGATTTCTCAGACCCAGATGATCAAGAAGGACCCATAGATCTCTCCCGAAGGGACTTGGTGGTTGTGAGTCGGGATCCAAAGCAGGATCACAACTACAGCAGCACCCCTGTCCCGCCCTGCCCTCGCCAGATGCCTCCTTCACAGCCAGTCAGCTTCAGTCTGGCTCTACACCACGATCAGGAGAGAGGAGGCGGGGCTCGATGGCCACGCAGCCCGCTACAGGCTCCACTTTTAGGAAAGAGGAGCAGAAGAGATCCTCGTCCAGATGTGGATGAGGAGCTCAAGGAGGCAGCCGGCTCGCTCTTACACCTGGCTGGTATTCGCACCAGTTTAGTCGCCTCAAGACGCAAGAGCAGGAAACTCAGTAGGAAATGAACCCGATTCTGTGACTCCATCCTGTGGCCTGCCCAACCTCTCTCTTCTGGTTTGGTGTATCTTCCTTCTTGTTTGTAATTGTTGGGGTGTTTTCTTTCCTTTCGTCTTTTTAACTGGGATGACGTCCCGGTCCACTCATCAAACATGGCAATACAAACACAGGAGAGAAAAGCCATACTGACATATTTTATGTACAGAAAAAGAATCCAATTTGAATGAACAGCCCACATCATTTGAGTTTAACGGTATGAGAGTTTGAAGATGTTAACCGTAAAAAAACTAAAAAAAAAAAAAAACTTTAAGATTTGCATGCTTCCACTTCTAAATCAACACAAACTTATTTATACGGAAATGAATGCATGGATTTTACAAGCTCCCAAGATCTCGCACTTCTTAACCATAGAGAGAAAAAGCTTAAAAAAAAAAAAGAGAGAGAGAGAGAAATCTGAAAGTGCCATTGATTTTGGATCATAATATAAACATTGATACAAAAGAAGAAATGCAATAATTAGTTGACCTAAATATCTTAGTTATTTTATTTTTGTACTGCTGGTTTATATCTCTTGTGGTGGTGACGGCATGCCCCTGGGAGCCTTCTGCTGCCGCTGTTATGATGTCAAAACCATGTGACTCCTCCAGTGCATCCTGATTGGATCAGTTTTGCATCCTCACCCTGATCATTATGACTGGAGAACAGCTGGAAGGAAACAGCTTTTTGTTGCATGCACATCAGCCTCAGTGTTTCTCGGATGCTAGTGATCAGGTGTTGTGCTATTCCACATGCACTGACTTGATTAAATCATTGCCCGTGTGCATATTGCTTGCTTTGAGAGTGTACTAAAAAGCGGCCAATCAAAACAAGAACCTCTTTACCTCTACTATATGATTAGAACCCGTCTTTCCCTTTCCTGCTCCTTGACTTTGTCGGCGTGAGTGTCACCTCTACCCAAATCAGGCCTTTGTCATCTGTTTCTTGGTTTAAACTGTGTGACGAAGCCTCCAGCAGGGGGAGCTCTGTGAAACGCCACTTCTTCCCATTTGCTGCTTTTGAGCTGGCGCTGTGCTGCTCCAGACTTCAGAGAGTTCAGAAGAAACCAGAGACAATGTGAACTGCACAATAGATGCGCCTGTGAGCAGAGACAAAGACATTCTCCCATCGCTGCTGTTCACGGACGCTGGGAGAAAGGATCACAGGAAGTGAAACGGGAGCGTGGACAGTATATTGCTCGACTGTGATGGGAGAGCCAACTGGATGTGAACTGAGAACTGTGCCACTAAAAACTCTCTGGACTCCCGGCCATGTTTAACCCAGTTTTTTTTTTTTTCGTCCCATTTGAGATCGCCAAAGTTGCTGCTCACAAAACTTGCCTGGCTGTGTGTTCCCAATAGTTTGTGTGTTTATGATTGGGTTTTTAAGTGTTTGTTTGAGGCTACATTAGGATTTTATATACCCAAGCATGTTAAATTGTGAACTATAGCTGCCACTTGCCCCTTTACACTGGAGAACCAGAACGTTCTGTTTGAGTCGAATACTTTAAAACTGCCTATCCTTGTGAAGCTCTTTCCCTGTCACTTTAACCATGGCTGCCAATTCGTCCCCTTCTAGCTGTACATAATGCTAATACAGAATGCAAGTATTAATGCAGGGAGGGGAGCCAAGCAGTAGTTTTAGAATTTGAGGCCAATTCTGAAAACAGCTGCCTATGAATTATTATATTATTGTTATTATTAAGATAAGGTCCACCGACTGAGTTGCCACTTCCCTGTCAGTTTTGTCATGTTCTTCTGCTGTATGTGGCAGCTGAACCTGATTTTTGATTTTGTAAGCTAACCTCTGTTAATAAAAGGTTTATAAAGTTTATTTTTGCCAAAGATATGCAATTGTTGCATTATATATGGTATTAAAGAATAAAAAAAGTTTTTTTTTTCTTTTACTGATTTAGTGTTTGTTGTTCACTACATCATCAGACTGTAAAGGCACATTTTCAATATCTCTGACACAAAAGACATGAAGACATTCATTTCCAGTGGAGCTATTATTTAAAATTATTCAAATTTCCAAATTCTGTTGAATTTTTTTTTTTTTTTTTTTTACTATTTAAAAACAAAACGAGAATTATTATTTTATTTGTTTACACTAAAACATTATTTAATCGTCGTTTCTGTAAAATGTTTCATCCAGTTGTAATCTAAGAAACGAAAACTGTTTTATTAATTTTTTTGTCCAGTTTGTCAATGTCAACATTTTTTCAAGCAAACAGCGAGTCAACAAAGAGGTGTTAATCACAGCTCTTTCAGGATCATTCCTCACTGTGACAGGAAGGTCATGTCAAGCGCATTGCATTGTGGGATGTTCTTCCACAAGCTTTGTTCATCTTGGGTAATCTATGCATACATAATATTTGCATACCGTGCACAGTATAACTACCCTATTCTGTAGCAATAATAAGAGTAAATAACATGCAAGTATGCAATGTTTTTTATGACTTGCTTTATGCTTTTGATGGATAACACCGCCATCCAGTGGTCAGTTGAAGCCATAGACTGATGATCACAGAAATACAGAATGATTCACAGTGCTGCTGAATTAATATAGTCATCTTACTTCTCATTGTGGGTTTTGGAACTAAAATGAGGTGACCCAGAGACATGGGTTTTTAAAAGTATTGATTATCTTTATTATTATTATTATTATTATTATTTTAAATGTCTAATGATTGCAGTAGTTACTCTCTTCTTTCTCAGTGTGTGTGTGGCTTTCTTGCTGTCCACTGTTCCCTTGACTTACGGCATTGAACCCCCCGCCTTGATACATGAGCCATATCTTTGTAACAGATAGCTCTTTTTTTTCAGCCCATTTGAGGTTTGAGTTCAGGGTGCTGTATTGCACAGCTACTGTAACTTTCACACACTCCCATCACTCTACTCCAGCATTATTGCAGGTGCAAAGATAAGAACCGAGCCAAGACTTGGGACAGAATAAAACTCACCCCTAACTTGGGCTTTAAACTGGGCCTCAGTTCATGTGAAGCAGAAGCAGACCCTGCTGTGTGAATGTCCAGTAAAGGATTCACTGGAACCTTAAATCCATTCAACTTCAAATTCTCATACTCTCGCAGAAATCCTCTCTCATAGTGCAGTTGGTTATAGTGACCTTGAACAAATCATTCCAGTGCTAAAGGACTGAAATATTTGTGACAAGAGGGTGATGGCAAGGGCTATAAATATCTTTTCAGTTTCAGCATGCATGAGAACTAAAGTAATACAGAAAACCAAACCATCTGAATGTTTTTGGAGTTTTTATATAGTGTAATTATTTTTAACTTACATTATTATTTTTGGTTATATAAAATAAACAAGCATCCAAAACACTCTTAATGGTTCACAATTTCTTTATTATTATTTCTTTAGTTTTTTGCATCAGCTAGCCTTGAAGGGCCTTATCCTCTTTTCTGAACAAGTTTTAAGAAACATGATTCTGGAAATTTTGGATGCATAATCACTGTAAATTGATCAAGCTTTTCACTTCAGAAGTATGAATTAATTTGACAATATGTAATGCTGAATGCTTGTTGAAAGATGTAGAGATCTACATTATTCAAGCTAAAGATATCGTCTAATCTCAATTTTTCTGCACTCATCCATGCAGTATTTGTCAAAAGGTAAATCAAGCAGCATCTTGTGAATGGATTATCTACTTTTAAATTACTTCTAATTATTAAATCTGAATCGTTTGACCAGAGAGGTCAAGCACTGTGCGATGGAGTGCGATTATTTGGAGTGCGATGGAAAAGTTTAGAAGCTCTCTCCATTAAATAAATAATCTTAATCGATGGAATAGCTTCTCATTTAAATTAAAATGTTTATCATATTGTCTTGCCAAATATTCGTCTAGTTATGAACTATTTCTTTGACAATTTTTCAGCTTTTGCAGCATTTGTTGCTTTCTAATCACATTGTACGGAAAGAGCAGCATCTCCTTTTGTAAAAGCAAGCCGAACAGCTTTGGAATAATATAAGGATGAGTAAATAATAACATGATTCACTTTTTTTTAATGCAGTGTGTAACTGACTTGTGCTTCTTGTAGCTTTATGAATGCACAGCAGTGGCTGGCGAAGGTCAGGTTGGCCTGCTTGAGCTCAGTAAACAGCTCTGGACTGGGAAGCTTTCTCAGAGGGTTTTCACGGGTGGCTGTCAGAAGCTTAAGAGTCCTCAGCATGCTTTCTTGCAGGATGTGAACAGAAGTATGAGAGATGTCCCTGTAATTACAGCAGCCATTTCAGTGTTCAGAACAGGACTGGATGTATAGCTTGTTGCTGAACTACACAGGTAACAGAGGTTAGTGTGAGTGGAAAAAGGCATTGCTATAAGAGTTTGTGTTGAGGACATCGAGTGTGTGTGTGGTGCTCCAGCTGGTGAGTTGTATTGTTGTTGAAATGAGCGTTGTTCATGCTTACAGAATGATGGGGCCTATTCTATAAAAGCATATGTGTGGATATGACTCAACTGCTGGTTTCCCATGAGAAAGCTGTGAGAAAGAGAGAGAGGGGATTAGATGAAAGATTAGAGGTTTTATGTGAGATGCTAATTTATGAATATATAAAGGATGTAACTGAACTCACAGTTTTTTAATTTTGGTACCATTGAGTGCATAGCTTACCTCACTGATCCCATTCTGTAGTAATCTCCTGCAATAGTACATAGTACATAGTTTGTTTAAAAAAAAAAGTAATGAAATAACTTTTCTGTTTTAATATATTTTGCAGCGTAAATTCCTGTGATGACAAAGCTGAATTTTTGCCATAATTCACTCCAGTCTTCAGTGTCACATGATCCTTAAGAAATCATTCTAATATGCTGATTTGGTGCTGAATAAATATTTCTCATTAACATCAATAATGAAGACAGTTGTGCTACTTAATATTTTTTTGTGACAACCATGACATTTTTTAAAAATGTTTTTTTTAATCTTTGAATGAATAGAGAGTTCAAAAGAACAGCATTTTTCTTAAATATACATACATGTCAATTTAATGTGCTGAATTAAACTTAACTTTCAACTGAGGTTTTTTATTCACTCCAAGACTAACTATATTCAATTTAAGTGTGTGCATTCATTTTCACCAATTCAACAACCCATCATATTCACTCCTCATATAAAGGAATAATCAGTCACACACTTGCACACTTACAGCTCAGTTACGGTGGCCGAGGAAAAGCGTGACTAGGAATCCTATCTATGTGCATGTTATCTTGTAGATCACTGTAACGAAGATATGATACAACAGAGATTTAACATAGATCAGCTGTACTATATTGCTAAATTATTTTAAAATATTTACAAGTTGAGTTTTGGAATAGGAATCCACCCAAACCAATTGAAAATATACTTAAAAATTGACTGTAAAAGACTGTAAATAATGCTACAGTAAAAACACTTTACTTACATTTAATGTGCTTTCTATGGACATAAAATCCCTTAAGTAAATTTATTTTAATGTGGACATCTTAATGTCTTTGACCCGTATACATTAAGACAGTGACAACATGAGGAGAGACTTACAATATAAATTCAAGAGCAGCAGAGTTGATCGTGGAGAAATCAGGCAGGAATTTAAGAGCAGTGTTTGATATGTAGTCCTAAAGCAACACGCGCGCACACATACAGACAAGATTAATCAATGGAATATATATAACTCAATGAAAGACTGAAATTCTTGCGGGAATATACTCCCTTTAAATTGCAGAACCACAGCATGAGACCAAAATGATTCAGATTTTACTAGAGAAGAGCAATGAAGACAGAAGAGAACTCACAGATAGCATGTAGCTTTGGAAGTCTCCAGAATACATATTTTAGGATCACAAGAATTTATAATAGTACTTTCAGATACTAAAATTAAATTTAAAACTAAAACTAAAATTTGTGATTCAGATTTTAAATTACTACTTTTAATAGCTACAATATATTTTTTTGTCAAGAATGTAATTGGATGTAATTTCCACATTTTAGTGCAGCATACATTTATTTCCTTTAGCTCTGTCTGGTTGTAGAAGGCGTAGTCTTCAGTTTGTTCAAGAGTATCTTTCTCAGACACTGCTCTGAGGAGGAGAATAGTTATATGAATGTTTAAAGCTTTTAAAATTGATTGCAATACATCATAATGATTACAAAATCTTAATTACCATGATGCATAATGAGCACTATTTGTTTTATGATTTCTCCCAAAAAATTACTCACCGAAACATGAAAATCTGATGAAAATTTAATTACCTTCAAGGCCATCCAAGATTTAGATCAGTTAAATTCTTCAATGGAACAGATTTTGGGGAAAAATAGCAAAATATCACTGGCTGACCAATTCAGTTCACCTTGCAGTGAATGGGTGCCGTCAGAATGAGAGTTCAAACAGCTGATGAATACTGCACAGTAATCCACAAGTAATACACATGATTACAGTCCATCAATTCATGGACTGATGGACGAAGCAGAAAGCTGTGTGCAAAAAAAAAATCCATCATTAAGGTGTTTAGAACTTGAAATCATCACTTCTCGCTTAAATATTTATTAATATCATACACTGTCCATAAAATAGCTTTCTCCAGTTAAAAAGTTGTCTCATCTGAATCAGGTGAGAAATATGAACAGATCAAGCACCATTTACATCAAATGTATATATATATATATATATATATATATATATATATATATATATATATATATAAATATGACAACAGGGATTGGACTTTTTCACTGGAGGGGAAACATATTAGAGTTTCATATTCTGGCGAGAAGCAACAGTTTAAAGTTAAACATCATAATTATGGATTTGATTTTTACAAACATGCAGCTTCTCAGATCAAGATATTAATTGATAGACTGGTGTCGTGTAGATTACTTATGTCTTATTGTGATGTTTATGTGATCTCTAAGATGGCACCCATTCAGTGTAAAGGTTATTGGTGAGCAAGTGGCGTAATGCAAAATTCCTCCAAATCTGTTTCGATGAAGAAACAAACTAATCTATAAAATGGTTGGCCTGAGTATTTATTATTTTTAAGTGAATTATTCCTTTAAGGGCACTGGAAGAAATCAAACCACTATACAAATACCAACTTAATAACTTAACAAAATTATTCTGAGATTAATAATAATTATAAAATAATAAAAATAATAATAATAATAAAAGAGATTAATAATAATAATAATAATAATAATAATCTTTTAATAATAATAATAATAAAAACAAAACACTTGTCAATTATTCTGTCCTAGGTTTTGCAGTATTTTAATACTGTGAAACATATCGGTAGTGTTTGGGTCACTGTTCCATATGAAAGTCTAAACATATTCTATCAAGCCAAAACTAAGCCAAAAGCCAAGAAGAGTTGTGAGCATTCAGTAGCAGTTTCTCTGGGATTGAATGCTTTGGATTCTTACTGAATGTACACTTCCAGGTTTTATTAGTAAACAGCTCGGTGTCCTTCACTCTTTGCATTCACATCCTCTTCAGCTCATGAAGTTCAGACAAGGCTGCTCGGTGAAGCACGCTGATCTGAGTCAGTTTGATCTCACTGTGCAAAATTAGACAGAAGAGATGTGATTCACCATCCATCAATGTGTTACAGTTATAAATAGTACAGTCTACTCAGAGGTGAGTGTGGTATTATAAGCAATCATATATAAAAGTTGACATGTCTATTTATCATATATCAAGTCATCTAAGTATAGCTTTTTTAATTGATTTATTTATCGCTTTCAATAGATTACCAATCACTTAATTTGTATTAGTGCAATCAAATGATTAATTGTGATTAATCGCATACACAATAAAAGTTTTTGTTTGTATCAAATATGCGTGTGTTCTGTGTATCTTTATTATGTATGTATAAATACAGACACATACAGTATATATTTAGAAAATATTTACATGTCTATATTTAAATTAATTTAATTTATATTATAAAGCATAACATATTTTTCTGACATGTATACATGCATGTGTGTATTTATATATACATAATAATAAATATGTTATGTAAATAAATATTTAATTTTGAATGTGATTAATTGCAATTAATAATTTGACAGCATTAACTGATATCGAGTTTAATAAGATCGTAGACTCTGGAAACCTTTCAGCTTTTTTCTATGGGAACACAAACATTCTTTACTTAAATGGAAAGTATGCTACACATTCATAAACCTGATTATAATTTTGACACCAAGCAGAAACAGATTTACTGAAATCCAAACAAAATCACATTTTATCTGTTGACTAATTGGAATGAATTCAGATTTATCCATTTTTTTTCTAAATATAAAATGTTTCCATACAAATCACATTGCACAAATTCATACAAATTAGTTCCCGCAAGCATACAAGCTTCATTTTCTCATGAGATCAGACTGGTTTAAATTTAAACTATCTCTGAGTGTGAGTGTGAGTGTGTGTGTCTAAAAACTCTTTCCAAGTATATTTGTGAACTTACACCAATCTTCCACTTCAGGAATCTAATAGGTTCTCATGAAAGTTAGTATGAGCAGAATGAGTCACAGCAGAAAGTAGGTCATTCAAGATGCGAGATGTTATGAGAAACGGAAACACAATTACCAGTAGCCTACTTACAGACTGCAAATAATCTATTTACTGTCAAGATTTTTGGTGTAATTCTTATCCCACGTTGTCATTAGTGTCTGCGTGTTCTCCCTGTGGATATTCATTCCATGTGCAGACAGCACAATTACACAAAGCGCTCCGGACAAGAATCCTTGTAAAGCATGCAGGAAAGTAAATCTGGTACAAGACATGCAGATATTAAAAATGAGAAAAATCACTATATCTTTGTTAAATCATAATTTGACTGTTTTGAAACTGACGTATTTGTCCCTGATTGAGTTTGGGGAGCGGTTTTCTAAATGGCTGATGTAGGAAGTGTTTGAAAGCGAGCAATGTTTTTATTTTTGTGATTCCGGTTGGTATAAAGAGAAAAAACATCTGCAGCATGAACAATTCCTATGAAGGACTGTTTGTTCTTGCAGCGCAGAGTAGAGAGTCTGACAAGCTGAGGCACACAAACTGAAAAGCTCTTGATGCTTTTTCCAAAATGGAAAAGTAAAGAAGTCTGATGTAAAGAAAACAAAGCATAGACAGGCATAGTGAGGCTCAGAGCACAAAAAGGCCCTGTAAGGCTATCCATCTTCAGATAGACTGAGTTGTACAACATTATCTAAACTGAATGGCAGTTGGTTTAAAACAGAAATAGAATACATGATTATTCTGCTTGAGGAGTCAATGATGGTTTTATTTCGTCTCCACCTTTACCTCTCTATTATTTATTTATTGGCTGGTTGAAATAACAAATGACTTCATGCAATAAATAAAAAAAAACACTCCCACATGACAGACTTGAGAATTTGTATGAGGGACAATAGCCTTGAGATTACAAAAATATTCTGTGTCACACAAAAGAAGCATGGATTCTTTGTCAATCACACTCTCTCCAAACCACGCTAACAATGTCACTGAGAATCTCAGGTTTTTAATGAGACTGTCAAGTTGTCAGTGTTGTTTATTACTTTCGTTATTATACAATTTTCATTAAATTTCTTATTTATTGAATCATTTTGTTTTATTTAATAATATATGTAAGAAAAGTAGTGCACAGATCTCTAATCATGATTAAAGAATACAATATAGTTTGTTTTGAATAACTAAAAGAAAAAAGCTAAATTAAATTATTTGTTGGCAATAAATTAAAATTGTTCTTATTTTGTAGTGAAGTTTCATAGTAATTTTTTATAATAATCTTTTTAAGTAAGTATTCATTATACTGTTTTATGTACCTACATTATTTTTGGTATTTATATATATTATTATTCTGTTTATTCATACGTTAAACTAGCTGTTCATTTTAGATTCAGTTTTACATTATTTTTATATTTGCTTTTGTCATTTTCCTTTTTTCTGTGTTTGTTTTATTTACGTTTTGATTTTAGAACTTTTTTTTGTTCAGCTAGTTGTTTATTTACCGATTTACTTTATTTATAACATAATAATATAGGAATGATTTATTTATAACATGAATCTAATATCTAACATTTATTTCATTTGATTTCAACTCTATTCCAAGGAATGAAAACACATTTTTAAATAGTTTTAGTTAACAACACATACTGGAACTTCAACATCCAAAACAACTACAGTATCAAAATATTTAAAGTGAGGATTCTTATGTGGAATTCATAACTATGTATTTTATTGTGAATATGTGTGTGTGTGTGTGTGTTTATACTCACAGCAATGTTGTATTTTTCGGTATATATCTTGGATTCTCATTCGACCTTGTTGCAGAAGAAATAGTTGAACCATTGAATGAGTGGTAGAGCATTGCATTTGTAGTGCAAAAGGTTGTGGGTTCGATTCCCACATGTTAGGTAAAAAAAAAGTAAAAGTGATAAAAGTGTCTGCCAAATGAGTGCACTGTAAGTTGCTTTAGGTAAAAGTGTCTGCCAAATGTAATGTAAATGCATGAAGCAGCTGACACTAAAGTACAGCAG
Source organism: Carassius gibelio (assembly GCF_023724105.1). Lineage (NCBI taxonomy): Eukaryota > Metazoa > Chordata > Actinopteri > Cypriniformes > Cyprinidae > Carassius > Carassius gibelio. The sequence continues at coordinate 10,828,726 of NC_068407.1, forward strand.
CAACACCATCATCTTCTCTTTCAGTTAGAAAGGTTTGGAACTGAGGCCTTTAGTTCAACTCCAGAGCTCTGCTGATGTCCAGGTGAGTTCAGGGTTGAACCGCTCAGGCTGGTCTTCATCAGGGGTCTGTTTGCTTGGTGTTTTCTGGTTGTAATGGGGTTAGGTTCTAGTGAAGCTGTAGGGAGGTTGATCTCTTTTAAAGAGGCGTTCTGATCCTCTGATAACCTCTCTCCCAAGTAACATCCCCTCCGAATCCTTATTTCTCTCTTTCTCTTATTCTTTTCTTCTTAAAGTGAATGGGGTCCTCCCTATCTATACTCAGCTCTTGAAAGCTATACAAAACAGTTTTCATTTTGTAGTTACCAATGTAATTTTTTTCGAACGTGTTTTTTCCACACCTTGGCTGCCTTGAAGTTCTATTGGAAAATAATAAAATAATCAATTTAGAGTATTAATTGCTGTGCACTGCTGCTGTGTGTACTTGAGTTAAAGTGATGTGAGAGCTGTGATTGGAATACAGCCATGACGGAGAGCCGTTCATCTGTGGGCTTTATAACACAGTCTGAATCAATGCATAACCTTGAGGAGCAGTTAGAAGGGAAAGGGTGTTTTTATTACTATTATTACTAAATTCTGTTTCTTTGACCTGAATGTAGAATTCAACTATAGTGGCTTCAAGAAAACTTTTTTAAATTTTTATTATATGGTTCCCTTTGAGCACCAGTTTAATTATGACGATGAAATTTCAGTTTAAGATGTAATTCCCACAATACAACTGAAGCTTTAGATGCTTTTGAACGCGTAGAGTTTTGTAATGCCGCAATAATTAGAAACGATAGTGAAGCAAAGTGAATATTTAGGTCAATTCCTGTTTCATTACTACAGAGTCCCAAAAGCGAGAGTGAGGGAACGGGGGAAATGAGACTTGTGTCGCTGCATCTGTTTGAAATACGTAATTAAGCCCTCTCAGCAACATTCTTATTTTACCTTGATGATAAGGACGTGAAGGTGCTAAAAATAGCTGGCTGGGTTAGGCAATCGGAGGACTGTTCCTGTCTTATCAAGCCCAGGTGAATACACAACAGAGCACGCAGGAAACAACAGAGCTTCTGTAATAAACAAAATGAAGAAGAGCAAAAAATGAATGTGAATGAAAGTGACACATTATTGCACCTATGCACACAGTGCAATAATATTAATAACAATAATAAGAAGAATAAGAATAAATATTATTATATTAATAATAATAATAATAATAACAACAACATTATATACTATTGTTTTTTATTTATATTAAAAAAAAATTGTCATTTTAATATGTACTTTAGCTTTTTTTTACATTACTATTTTATTTTATTTTATTTTATTAATACAATAATATTAACATTAAGTTACTTTAATGTTCCAGCTTTAAACTAAATGAGAAATTATGTTGCAACTAACTGAAATAAGTTTAGGTTTATGGTATTTCAGAATTTAGATTTATTTCAATTAACAAAAGTTTTAGTTTTGGTTCTAATTTTAGTCAACTTCAATAACCCTGTAAATTACTTGATATTGTTTTCAAACATAAGGCATTTTTAGGTATTTTGAAAATTTTCTGAAAAAAAAAAAAAAAAAAAAAAAAAACGTAATAATAAATAACGCTTACACTGAGAAAAATAAATAAATAAAAATCTTACAAATCTTACAAATGGATCCTAGGAAAAAAGAGAATTTGAAAAATAGAAATACAAATAAAGTTAATGTATAAAATAAGAAAATACATATTTGTGGGGTGAAAAATTGGGTTGTATTATTGTACAAACTTTACTTCTCAAGAAAACAGGACAAAACGACTAATAATTTAAGAATAAAAAATGATTTGCATCTCATCAGCACTGCAAATTGAACTTGACATTGCATTGTCATAACACACAACACGTCAGCAGGGGGCAGAAGAGAACCATGAAGGAGAACATCAACCCTTCTGTGTAGTAGCTCAGGGCGATGCTGTTGTAACCTATTCATGTCAACCTACATTTGTGCAACTGTTCATGTTTGCTTACACCCCAAACCCTGTTTAATATGTTTTGTTAAGCAGAGTAAGATTTCATGTTGATAATTTTGCAATGTTTATGCAAAGATATGTGGTAAAGTATATATATGTATAGTCTGGGGAAATTAACCCTAAAGCATATGCATATTTAAAATGAAACAACCTTTCAGCATTTGGCCTCACAGACAGTCACCTCTGGATGTTGTATTTAGCTTTGAGCCAGCTGCAAGCTGTGATCTGGATGTTCATAGCCTGATGCCTATCTGCCTGGAGCCTTGTGCTATCTGCCTACACACAGCGTAGGCTACGACATTCTGCATTCCTAGTGATGTGCTCCCTTGCTGATGAGATCTTCAATTTTGTTCTCGCTTCCGTGGATACAGTAGCCCCCAAAGATGTAGCATCTGATAATGGGGTTGAAAAAAAGAGCATATTTCTGCACAAAAAAGCATCTGCTCAGAGCAACGGTGTAAAGTATAAATGTAAATGAGTATGTATTACAACAAAACAAGAGTCATTTAATTGACGAGCACACGTGTACATCCTCTGAATTTGTCCGGACTGTTCTGTGGTTTAAGGACGAAAAACCTCGCAGATCTCATTCCGTTTTCAAGACCATCAGCAGAGACATATTGTGTCTTTCTGTGGAGACATGATAAGATACGCTCTGACAGCTACCTGATTCTCTTCACACTCTTTCATTGGCAGGAGCAAAAAAGCGCCCAGGGCTCAGGTGTACGGGGGCTTTGGGATAATGAAGGATTTTATAACTTTTTCCCCCTCAAGCATGTCTGAACATAGTGGATCTTGTCCAAAAAGCAGCATGCTAATGTATCAGTATCAGTTGGTTTTTTTTCAATTTTGAGGAGGTGTCCGTTAGTAACAAATATGGCAGTATTCTGTATTTTTAATTTAAGGAATAGTTCACCTAAAAATGTAAACTGCTGAAAATTATGAGTTTGTTTCTTCACCGAGACAGATTTCTCACCAATTGATTCACTGCAGTGAATGGGTGCCGTCAGAATGAGAGTTCAAACAGAAAACACTACAGTAATCAACTGGTTATCCACATGACTCCAGTCCATCAATGAATGCATTTTCGATTCTAAAACTGAATGTTTGTAAATAACGAAGCCATCAATTTTTTTTTTTTTTTTTACTTCAAACCATTGCCTCCACATAAAATATAAAATCCTCTGTCTATAATATTATAGACAATATCTTGTCTGAATCGGAAGAGAAGAATGCACACCAAAACAGTTCTAAACAAATATGTTGATGGATTTTGATGTGAGAAGACAACAGGGCATGGATGGATTTTTGTTACTGGACGAAGCATTATTATGGATTAAGTTAAGTTAAAATGTTAAAGCAATGATGGATTTTTTCTTACAAATATGCAGCTTCGCACTTCACACAGTGTTATTTGATGGACTGGAGTCATATGGATTTCTTGTGGATTGTGATACTCAGCTGTTTGATCTCTCATTCTGACGGCACCCATTCACTACAGAGGATCCATTGGTGAGCAAGTCAGTAATGTTCAGTTTCTTCTAAACATCCGTTTGGATGAATAAATAAATACACTCCTTTGCACACTGGTGGCCTGTGATGTTCAGCAAATTGCCATATTTGGATGAACTGTTCCTTTAATTTAATGTTACCTGACATTGCAAATATGGGAAATTAGCTCCGTGAATAAAATGAAAATAGGGACTAGGATGTCATGCAGGTTGTGACTCACTGAAAACACAGGGTGGCTTTTTCCTTGTCGTATTATAACAGGTAGGGATGCTGTTGTGTGTATTGGCATGCGCTGGTAGTGAAGAAGCAGAGGAATATTGGATCTGTGGAATAAAACTTTCGAACAATGGTTGTTTCGGCAGTTGTTGACATCAGCAGATGACATGCAGCAAAACATGTTATGTCTTGGACTGGTGAAGTCAAACAAAGCCAGTTCTTCCTCCCCCCAGTCTATTATTGTATTATGAAAGGAGGGAGCGGTAAATTCTTATGAGCGACATACTCCTTCACGCTCTGGCAGTCTTCTCTTTCTCTGTCTCTCTTTTCCCTCTCTCTCTCTCTCCCACCCAACCTCAATCAAACCCATCAACCTCATTAACATTCCACATCCAGGAGCAAACCAAGCGTTCAGCTTTGAGAAGAGAGGACAAAAGTAGCATGCTCTCCTGAGGAAAACACATTGACATTTTGTCAAGTCAGAGTGTTGGTGAGGCTTTCTTCCGTGGAACTGGGTTCGTTGTAAAATGATGCCGTAAGGAAGGTTTTCTCCTGTTGTACATCCACTATTTCTTGAAATTTTCTTGAATACTTTTTTAAGATTCCTCAAAATTCCTGTTACTGTAAGATATAGCATAAGCAGGGCAGTGTAGGCCATTTCATTCTACATGTTAGATTGCTTTTGCTTACTCTCACTGTATAAGACAGTATATTGATAATATTCATAATAAAGTTAATTTAAAAATAACTTTAATACAGAGGATAAGCAGTATGGCAAATACATAAATGAATAGATAGTCCATATACACTCTCTCTCTGTCTCTTACATATGTGTATATGTATATGTATATATGTGTGTGTGTGTGTGTGTGTGTGTGTATATATATATATATATATATATATATATATATATATATTACATTTTTGTATAGTAACATATAATAAATATCATATAATAAAGTTGTCACATTTGTGTATAAACAAGATATGAATAGTAGGTTTTTATTAATTGATAAATGGTTTATGAAATGTTTTATTAAATATTTATGTTATAATTTTAATTCAAAATGTTGCTTTTTTATAATATAATACAATATCAGTTTTAATAGTTATATAATATTATATATTATAGTTTATTATATAGTATATTATATATTAATAGTTATATAATATAAGTATATAAATTATTACTATAATAAATGGTTAATATTTTTGAACTTAAAACTAATAAAAATAAAAGAATGTATATATATATATATATATATATATATATATATATATATATATATATATATATATATATATGCACTGTGTATAACACATTAAATGGACTCAGGATGGACCCCAATGTATATAGTTATTAGTTAGATATTTAGATGATATTCTTATTTTTATCTACATAGCACCATAGGACAGTTTCATATCTCTGCATTGTTTGAGTTATGAATGGGTGACAGGACAACAGCTGTATGAATTCAGCAGATGCTTTGAGAATCCAAGTCATGGCTGAATGTTTCTGCCATGTCCTTCATTTCATTACACAAGTCCTTCATAGTCATTACCTCTGCCTGAAGGAGGCTTGTTGCTCTTTAACTGCACTCCAGATAATCCTGTTTGATCAGACTGTAACTATGCGGTGTCATTTAATGAATACTAACTGGGCTGAGTTGAGTTTGAACTAAAAAATAAAAACAAACCGTGTCATTACAGATCTATGTTTGGATTTCATTAGCAATTGACTTAAATACAAGGCTCAAGGACTTAAAAGATTTTCAAGCACCTGGTTGTTTAGATGTTAAACAAAGTTAATTTAAGTGAGACCACATGACTAGGTTTTATCCTTGATTCAATGCATACAGAAGCTTACATGATTGCCTTAGTAAATTACCTTGGGATGAGATTATATGACATGCAAGCTGGGTTGTGCATCTTGACGGAGCTGACCGAAGATTTGCGTACATTTACAGGCGGCAGCTTTAGCGCCACTGAGATCAATGACCAGAGGTGAAAACCTCATCAATGCTCACTGGGCAAATGGTGACCTTCTGCAATAATGAACAGCAATCAATTTTACAGCCTCCTTTAAACTAGCCATGGGGAAAGGGATATGCTGAAAAAGCCTTTTTCTGTGAAACACGAGGGGTTAAAAACCAGCTCTAGATTGCATTTGCAGCGGCTGACCTGAATGAATACATAAATCATATAAATCTATGAAGAAGGTTAGGTGGGGTCAAGGCAACCGCAAACATGAAGCATTCAATATTTCATGACTTCCAGAGTTCTTAGATAGAATTTGTGATGCAAGAATTTGCTTTTGTGAACAGCGAGTTATTGCTTTAACCGCTAAATGTCTTGGTGCACACCTTGCAGCTCACAGTTTTGAACTCCGTAGGATGCTGTCCACAGTCTGTCACACTGCAGGTATACATCTCAGGTGCGTGTTTCTTTGTTTTCCCCTACTCGAATGAAGCTAAAGGTATTTTTTATTATTGTTTCCTTTTTGCACTGATGTCGATTCGCCCCTCTCCCTTAGGAGGGTACTAATGTTGTTTCTTTTTTTCTACTGAGATGAGTCAGCAAATCACACCATTATTTCACACTAACTTTCCTGGCTATAAATTCAGTTAGACGTTCATAAACTCTCCCTGCTGGCTATTTATGTCTGAGGTGTTTGTGGTGAAACAATGAGCTGCTGAGGTTTCTTGCTGAATTTATGGCCTGCCATGTCAGAGTCTCACATTGAATTGCCCCCTTGAAGTTTGACTCAAGACTCTGTTCTCCTCTACTTCTAATGAAGAGAGCGAGCTGGAGAGCGCTGCCTGAGTTGTTAGTTGCTGTCTCGGTTGAAGTTTGCTGTGCAAAATCTGTCCTCTCGCACAGAAGTAACACAAAAAGTCTCTCTCAAAGAATTGTCTCTGGAGAGAGAATCTAAAATTCTCTCTTAGGAAAGTACAGAGTGTTGCTTTTAACCCCCCATACTTAAAAATAGAAATGTGGGGTTTCATGACTTTGTTATGTGTAGGGAAAGATACCGAAACAAGACATTTGACAGCATCATCCTTCCAACTCAATCCCCCTTTTGTGTTCTCAAGGCAAACCCGGATGTTTGTGTACCCACTTGAAGGAGAAAAAGCATTCTCTATTTGGTCTCAATCTTCACTGTTTCTGTGTTAGCTAGGCTATGTCAAAAGACCCATAGGCAAACATCTACATATAATACACAGTATGCTATTACTTACATAACTGTAATATGGGTCCATAAAAGGGTCATTTTATATGATACAGACTGATATGGCAGTCTTCTGACACCAGGGTTGTGCTAGGGCTGTCGCTATGTTAGATTTTCACTGCATGATTATTGTGGCCAGAAAACTAACAAAAAAACTAAAACAAAAATATGATTAATAATAATTAAGCTATCAGTCAAAATAATATTAAAACTGGTTTATTTTAGTGATATATTGTTACAACCATACACCATTCAGATTTTTTTTTTAATCTGAATTGAAAATGAAATGGTGAACAGAATGCAGAACTGTAATCTGAACTAGGATGCAAGTTAAATTATAAACAGGATTGAAAGAATTTAAATTCAAGTTTATAGGCCTTACAGACTTCTGATTCACATCAGATAGATAGATAGATAGATAGATAGATAGATAGATTTGTTCCATTGTTGCATTTGTTAACATTTAACTATATTACTAATATAACATTAACATAAACTAACAATGGAAAAATAATAAAGCATTCATCAGTCTTAATTAGTGTTGATTCCATCATTTCTAGTGCTCTAGTGGTTAATAAACAGAACTGCTTGCATTTTGCGGAAGAACATCGTAGCCGGAACTACTTCTCTCTGTTTATATTATTATTATAAGTGTATTCTAGTGACTCAGGACAGGCTAAAAACACGGTTTGGAAAGTGGATTCATGGTGTACTCGCTTATTATATACATTTTGTAAATTTTGAACACAAAAAAAGTTACAGACCGCAGCTCTGATTGGTTGTTTCTTTCCGGGAGCGTTGTATTTCTGCAAATGGCAATAGGACCACTGGGAAGAGCCAGAGGAACTTGATTTTTTTCACAGATTATCTGTCTCATATTCTACTGTCAGGACATAATGACAGGTTTAACAAATACGTAAAAAAAAATACATTTTTACAAAAGTTACATACTGCAGCTTTAATGGGCCTAAGCTAACATAGACTAACAATAAACAGTTGTATTTTTATTAACAAAGATTAATAAATACTGTAACTTTGTATTGCTCATTGTGAGTAATATTAATTAGCTACACGTACTTACTATACAGTTTTGGTTTGGATAAGGGTTTGGTTTAGGGTTACTTGCATGTAATTCTGCATAATTTATTGTTTTCATTATAGTAAGTACACGTAATGAGAACACCTTAAAATAAACTGTTACCGTAATTTGTGTCAATCTTTTTGAAATGAGCAAAAAAGGGAGAGGAAATATGATATTTCTTCAACTGGCTCTTAAAGCTGAGTGTCGATGCCGTGAGAGGAGAGCATCCAGTGCTTGATCAGGATTAATGCATCTCTCTGGGTTACCTGTGGTCACAGTGCCATGCGCATCTCTGATATTTCTCACGTTACAGGTGTAAATACACTTCCGCACACCCATCTCTTCTTTTAGTACTTCATCCAGATATTTCTCTCTGAATTTAGCATACTAGCTTGTATTTAGAACAGTGGGGGTGTCTCATTAAATGTTCTAAAAATGGTAGGATACTAATAGGAGCTTTATAAAACCATAATGTAAAATGCTGCATAGAGAAAAGAAACTAAAGCTGTTGGTCATTTAAAATATGCATTATGTTAACACATTCTGAGATATTTAAAGAAAATAGTTTGTGTTTTCTTCAGTTGAACTATGTTGAGTTATCTTGCCAACGAGTCACAGAGTATCACTTTAAGAATATATAGCATGGCTTTAAAATAGCAAAATAGATGTTAACTGGTTTTTATCATTTATTTTCAGTGTATGTTTATATGACACACAAACAAGCTACAGAAACATGATTATGATCCTAAAAGTATGTTTTTACTGTTCTGTGTCTTCACCATTATCTGCTTTGAATTATGAAAAAAATATACATTTAATTTAGACACTCTTTAATATAGTGGAACTTCTACGGAGAGTATCCACATTTATTAAAGACAAGTTTCACATTCACATATCACATTTCAAGGAAAGAAAAAAACAACAACGCTTCTGTTAAAATATATGTCCATTGCATATGTGTAAAAACACGTAGTAGATTTCTAACAGTGTTCATGCACAGGTACCACAAATGCAGAATGGTGTTCCAGAAATGTCCAATAACTTTCTTAAACAAGTTGCTTTTTCTGCTGGCTTTCTAGCTCTCTTTAATGCTCATGAACATTACAATGTGTTTCATTGTTTATGTGACAATTATTGTTGAGTTTAAAAGATACAGTAATATATAATTTGTGTTTCTCTTGTAAAAGTGTAAACATGTATAAAGAGTCTGACTTATCATGTATAAAAACTGTCTGAGTTAACACAAAAATAACTTTGCTGAATTCAATTAACTGCACATGTTACTATGTTAACTCTGAAGGCACTTTTTAAATGTATGTCTGATCTTATGCAACTGCATCATTATATTCTCACAGCAGGTTTTCCCTTTCTCAAAATATCTGGCAGTATAGAGGATAGAGAATACTGGTTTATATCTAAGGGACAATATTTTAGAACTTTACGTCCAACGCATGGTTCCATTGCGACTGATGTTTTCCTCCTGTGTTTCTCACGCGTTTGAGGCTCACGGCCCTTTTATCCAAACAAACAACTGCAGAACATCCCTACCAAGACACACTCAATGCTCTACAGAGAGGCGGACTTCAAAGCACGTCTGTCAGCCGCTAGAAACCTCGCACCTTTCCTCTCTAAATGATTCATTCTTTACTCTGTCTCTCTTTTTAATCTGCACGAGCCCAAAACTCCCTGTGGAACAGGAAGGAGCTGAATTTCACTGTCACCAGGAGAAAAAGGACCATTCAGAGCAGACATAACCTTCAAAAGTAAATTAACAAAATAAAATGAAAAAAACATCAGTATTGCTGGAAATAAATTTTGGGATGGACAAAAGCTTCTTTTTTGTTGTTGTTTTACATCGTCTCCTCATTTCTATTCAAGGATGTCAACATATCAGTAGAGCTGACACTATTATTTATTGAGTGAAACGAATGAATAAAATTTCTTGCTGTGACAGACCACATACACACATGCCCTCATAACACAAGCCAAAGCTGTCAAAGTATTCATTAACATTCAAACCTACCCGCTGAGTCGCACGTCCTAACCTGCACACGTTAAAAAGCACCCACACACGAATCACATTTATTCACCTCATCTGTTTTTTTCCCGTCTTTTTGCTCCCAGAGACCCTTGCACGATGCATTAGATCGGCTGTCACATAACCGGCTGGTACGGAGAGGGTGGGACTGCCTGTGATTGATGGCATGAGGATAATGCATGATTGGCTCTATGACTAATGATCATGGTGAGTGAGAGTGACACAGTGGAAAAGAAACATGAAGTCAGGAAATGATTATGACGGGCCGAAACAAATGACAGCTACTCTGACATCACCCACTGCCCGATGACACGCATGAGGATGAGGGCAGTCAGAGAGATTGAGCTGTTGCCTGCCTTCTCTTCTGTGATGAACAATGCACCATTTACCCAGGCTTCATAGCTTCTCTTCACGGTGAATACAAGTGAGCAGAGGTATGTCAATATGGAGTGATCTGTTTACCTGAAGTGATGCATTTGGGTTCATGCCGGTTTCATCAGCTCTGCTCCTAATGCCATACCTTAAAGGGATAGTCCACACAACAATAAAAATCCTCTCATCATTTATTCTCCCTAATGCCATCCCATTGTTTCTTCTGTGGAACACAAAAAAAGATTTTTTAGAAAAATAATCCATCTCTGTCAGTGCATCTAATGCAAGTGGATGGGCCCCTCAAAATTGGCGTTTCAAAAACCACTAGGACTCCGGCTGAAAAATCTGCATCTTATGAAGCGGAACGATAGGGGTATGTATGTGTGAAAAATATGAATATTTCCAAAATTTTTAACTATGGACTATAGATTTGGGCCAACTTTCAGCATGTGGTGAAATGTGATGTATGCGTTTTGTGAAACTGGCATGTGAAGTGGCAGTCCTCTGTGCTTCTGTGATATCTCTTGCACTAGTTTCATCAAATATTTTATATAATTTAAGAATCTTCAACTTTGAGGGTCCCATACACATGCATTAAATTTATGGTGACTTAAAAAGCTGAAAAAACAAAACAAAAACATGCAAATAGAAGAATAAAAACACCAGCAAATTGAGAAAACAGTTTGACAGTTATGCAAATGCTCCAAAAATGTGTGCAGCATGTTTCTGTATTTGTTTGCATTGTGAGTATTTGCAGCACGTTTCTGTATTAGTTTGTGTTCAGTACTTTCAGCATGTTTATGTATTTATTTGCACTGTGAGTATTTGCAAGGTGTTGTTTTTGTTTGCATTGTGAGCATTTGTAGCATGTTTCTGTATTTGTTTGTATTGTGAATATTTGCAGCATTTTTCTGTATTTGTTTGCATTCTGAGTATTTGTAGGACATTTCTTTGTTTGCATTGTGAGTATTTGCAGCATGTTTCTGTATTTGTTTGTGTTGTGAGTATTTGCAGCACGTTTCTGTAATTGTTTACGTTTTGAGTATTTGCAGTGTATTTCTGTATTTGTTTGTATTGTGAGTATTTGCAGCATGTTTCTGTATTTGTTTGTGTTGTGAATATTTGCAGCATGTTTCTATATTTGTTTGTGTTTTTTTTATCAGCATGTTTCTTTATTTGTTTGCTTTGTGAGTATTTGCAGCATGTTTCTGTATTTGTTTGCATTGTATTTTCAGTATGTTTCTGTATTTGTGCTATGATTACTTTAGCATATTTTTGTATTTGCTTGCGTTGTTAGTATTTGCGACACGTTTCTGTATTTGTTTGTTTTGCGAGTATTTTCAGCATGTTTCTGTTTTTGTTTGCATTGTGAGTGTTTGCAGCTCATTTCTGTATTCGTTTGCATTGTATTTGCAGAATGTTTCTGTATTTGTTTGTGTTATGAGCATTTGCAGCGCGTTTTGGTATTTGTTTGCATTCTTAGTATCCGCATTTCTTAATTTGCTGGTGTTTTTTCTATTTCTATTTCCTGTGTTTTCTTGAGTTGCAGTAAACTGAGCTCTATTGGCCACCAAGTCACAGAATATCACTTTAAGAATTAATATATATGCATGACTTTTTGTTAAAATAGTAAAATAGATGTAATCTGTTTTTATTAATCACTTTTAGTGTAGGTTTATATGACTTTATTATTTTGAGCTGGAAGTCTCAATAAGCCGTTTGCAGAGAAACATGATTATGATCCTAAAGTATTTACTGTTTTGTGTTTTAAATTGTGTTTATTTTTGCTTTAACAAAATCTCTGCTTTGAAATGGTTAATTGTAATATGATTAAAAAAAAATAAAAAAAATAACTGTAATTTTGACGCTCTTTAAAGGTGTGTGACAGATGTACTGCTGAAAGTATCCACATTTATAGAAGTCAAGAAATCACAGTGGCTTTCACACACAGCCCTTTTTGGAAAATTACTGGTAAATTACCGTTCAGAGATGAGGTGTGAACAGGACCTTTTGAAAAATACAAGGAATTCATTTAGCGCGATTTTCTGAGATTTGAAATTGCAGAATTACCAGGAAATTTCCATTTTGAAGTTTGAACAAAGCTTAAGATTACCCATCACTAGTTTGAACCAACACAATCTTATCGAAATTCAAAACTGTCATAGGTTTTGGTGAATTGTTGGTGAATTCATATGCATTTTTGTGATCTGCAATTCTACATACACTCCAGTTATGGTTGTGTTCAGGAGTGAGGTTATGGGGTGGATCTTCATGCTTAATTATTTTTTTTTAAATCATGTTTTTGTATGATTCACATCATATGATTTACTGTATATGAAATCGTCGCCTTTAAAATAGTTATGTTTTCCATAGTATCAATGACACAATGTGGGAATATTTGCATAACTTAACCCAAATGTTCATGCAAAGAAAGAAGGTGTAACTTTTATTCTTGCTGTTGCTGCCGCCGCCATGTAGTGGGTACGCTGTGTTTTGTTCTCTTCCAAAAGACACAACTAGAAATCAGTGGTTAAGTTGAATTTAGGGGGCAGCTGTGGCCTAATGGCTAGAGAGCTAGACTAGTTACCAGAAGGTTGCTGGTTCAAGTCCTGGGCGGTGGATCTATAGCTGCCCACTGCTCCGGGTTTGTGTTCACTGCTGTGTGTGTGCACTTGGATGGGTTAAATGCAGAGCACCAATTCCGAGTGGGTAACCATTCTTGGCAAATGTCAGGACTTTCACTTTACAACACTGTTCCAGTTCAACCCAAATATTTGAGTGTGTGCAACACATTTTATGGAGGACTGTTTCCTGATCTTGGGAAAGTAGACTACAATGCTGGCTGTTCTGACTCACAGTCTGTAAGTACGTTTACATATGTAAAAGATTTAACACTGATGATTCAAACTCAAGTCTTGAGCAGTGTAGAGTAGCGCTTGTCATTTGTCATTTCTCTGATCAGAAATGCAGACATGGTTTCATGTTTATGCAGCGCGATACACAACTCAACGTGTAAAAAGACAGTATAAGTCATTATAATCAGTAATTATGCCCCCACTGGATGCAACAAATGCTTGGTTTGTAATGGGTTTTATTGGTTTTGTCTCATCACACCGGTGTCCTGACATTTTATCCTACCCATCAGGCACACACAGCATCACAGTATGTTAACGGGCGTAACATTGCCGTCACACGCTTGAGATATTCAGCCAATCAAAATGCACCATGGTTTTCAGAGCGAAGAGCTTTTTTAAAAATTGATATGTTTGAAAGGTAGGGCATAGAGGACAAACAATAATGTACATTGTGTGGAAAATAATGTTTTTTTTTTAACCTTAAACCACATAAAAACATTGCATTACATCATATACAAATATTTATGTTATTTTTAGCAACGTCATATGACCCCTATAAAACACCAGCTTATAAACATGTGCCATTATGTTTAGGTCTACCTCAGGAATGTAATTTAGTGTGAGTAGCTCATTATTAGTTAGCTAAGAAAATTAACTTTAGAGAAGATCATAATGCTAATATTGAGAAAATACTGTTTACGGTAATTTGCACAACAATATAAATGCTAGAAATCAGAGCATATTTTTACTTAACCAGTTACTGATGACTTAATTATTTCAAATATATAGCAGTTATCCTAACTCTGTCAAAAACTCTATTGAAGAATTATTACATGTGCAAATAGAGTAAAAATTCAGAGGCTCTATATACAGTGCATAGAACTAAAAGTTTTTCTCGCATATTTACAATTAACATTTCTCTTATTTGACCATTTTTGATTTATCATCTTGTCGTAATGCATTCTGTCATTTCCTTCTCTATTAAGCATACATCTGATGTTGCCTTGGAATTTGGCCAAAAGCAGGTATCTTAGGAGGCAGCATAATTAAGTTGCATAGTTTTTGGAACAGTCTTCGCACCAGGAGTGTGCCTATTATGTCTTGAAATTCTGCCTACAGAGATAACTCAGAGAAAACAGATTTTCACATATGAGACCTGCACACATTTCCTGTGATTCTGGCGTTTAACGTCCCAATCCAATACGGTTGGGTTTTGTTGGATGTTTTCATAGAAACACACACAAACACTGGTAAATACACACTTTAAAGGTTACAGCTGATAGGAAGCCCAATTTATTTTGTGATGGTAGGTGAAGAACATCTGAACCGTTCATCTGTCAAGCTCCTTTCAAAATGTCAATGTAGTTCCTCAGTCAATCACCTGCGACGGTTGAGGTGTCCCACATGCCAGTCTGCCAGGTACACTCAGTGCATGAGAAGAGCTTCTCTCATCTTTTTGACTGGCTGGCCCCTGCGCTACCGAATCTGAGAGTATTTATTCAAATGTAGCACACAGTCATGCATATCATTGTGTGGACTCAACAGATAACATGAGGTGTGAAGCAGTTATTTGACAGAACTGGCAACATTCCCAACTATTATAAGTACCAGCCAAGTGCAGAGTAATTTCAAACAGAAAATCTTACTGGAGAAACTCTCTTGCATTACAGATGTTTCATTTTATCCTAAACGGACGGTTCAAACACACACACACACACACACACACACGCACACACACACGCACACACACAAATCTATCATTCACTCACCCTCATGTTGCTCCAAAAACATTCTTCTTTTTAGATAACATTAAGGTAAGTGACAGAATTTACATTTTTGGCAGTATTCCTTTCAAATGTACATTGAGGTAACTATTGGTCAAATTTTTGGAATATATATATATATATATATATATATATATATATATATATAGATACAGTACAGACCAAAAGTTTGGACACAACTTCTCATTCGAAGAGTTTTCTTTATTTTCATGACTATGAAAATTGTAGAGTCACACTGAAGGCATCAAGGGCTATTTGACCAAGAAGGAGAGTGATGGGGTGCCGCGCCATTTCAGGTGACTACCTCTTGAAGCTCATCAAGAGAATGCCAAGAGTGTGCAAAGCAGTAATCAAAGCAAAAGGTGGCTACTTTGAAGAACCTACAATATGACATATTTTCAGTTGTTTCACACATTTTTGTTATGTATATAATTCCATGTATAATTCCACAAGTGTTAATTCATAGTTTTGATGCATTCAATGTGAATCTACAATTTTCATAGTCATGAAAATAAAGAAAACTCTTTGAATGAGAAGGTGTGTCCAAACTTTTGGTCTGTACTGTATATATATATATATATATATATATATATATATATATACACACACACACACACACACACACACACACACACACACACACACACACACACACACACACACACACACACACACGCACATACACACACACACACACACACACACACACATATATATATATATATATATATATATATATATATATATATATAGCTTAGTCTCCTAAGCTCATCAAGGATGCATTTTTTTTTACATTTAAAATACAGTAATATAGTGATTACAGTTTAAAATAACTTACTATTTTATTTTTTTCTGTGCTGGCAAATTTCAGCATTTCAGCAGCCATTATGCCAGAAGACCCCCCCCCCCTCCCCCCAACAAACAAATAAATAAATAATAAAATAAAATAAAGTATCAACATGGTTTCCTCTAAAATATGAAGTAGCACATGTAATGTTAAATAATTTGAATGCTGCCGAAAAGTCAACTGTGCCATCACAGGAATAAAAATATTAAGATATTCTAATAATATCCCACAGTACTACTTTTTTATTTTATAATTTTTTTTTACAGATGAAGTAAATCCTTGGTTAGCCTTTAAAAAAATGTAAAGATCTCAATTAACCCAAACTTTTGACTGGTAGTGGATACATTGATTTGGATTTTGATTGTACTCTACGTCTCAGTCAAAAGGCTTCATTGTCAATCCTCACATGTGCCGGTATTATAATCTAGAACAGTTTCCTGGCACCCTGCCATTCATATTCCATCCAGAGAAATGTCAGGCCTCTGCAGTCTTCTCTAGGGTCAGTGCACGGGTAGACAGACAGCCCAGAGGCTCAGCTGTGCCATCGCCAGCGGAAATAGAAGAGGTCACTCTCTGACCTGTGAAAACACCTGAATGAAGATTTAGAAATCAATGGAACTCTCTCCCTTTGTGTTTTGACGTTTTTTTATTAGGTTTGCCTGAAAATACAATCCACTCACACAGACCACAAAATGTAAGCAAGTTTTCTCCTTGGAGGCTAATGCTAAATTATGATTTAATATATCAAATATATTGTATTAATTTTTCTGAAAAATCCTGTCATATGCACATAACCTGCAGTCACCACTTTTATAAGCTACTACTAAATATTGTAGAAATTGTAGAATTTTCTGTAAAGTTGCTTTGTAATGATTTGTATCATTAAAAGTGCTATACTGTACAAATAAACTTGAATTGTATTGTATTGAATAAAAATAGCACAAAAATGTAGCTGGGAGCAATAATTATTTGGTTTTGGTACCACTTCACAAGTTAAATTCATTAACATTTAGAATTGGTTATATGAGAGCATATACAATATTTATTCATTTAATGGTAATTTATGAATATACTATTGTTCATTGTTAATTCATGTTCATTCATAATGCATGAAGTTGGCATATGTAGAAAAATAACATTGACCTAGATTAATAAATGCTGTAAAGGTAGTAAAATTGTAAGTTATAAAAACCCCTGAAATGATAACAAATTGAACCACAGTTCTGTACCTTTCCAAAGAATAGATGTCTCACTTTTGAGCTCATTAGGCACTGTGGAAGCACGTCATCGTGTAATTTCTTATTTATATACTGTCCCATAACTCTGAACATGAAAATATCCTGCCGCAGTATATCCCTGATCAGTGTGAAGAATCAATTATAAGCTGATGGCATCATCACCATGGCTTTAAAGCCTGCTGTCTTCACCAGAACACCTACACAACCCTTCCAGAAGATTTGGTCAAGCCTCAGGCAAACCTTCCCAATTTACCTTTCAGGTACAGCAGCGGGGATGAGAGGATAAAAAGAGATGCACTTCAAAATTGAAGTAGTGCTAATAATAAAGATGAAAAGAAAAAGATGGAAGAAATGACAAGCAGTAAGAAGATGATGTGTTGTACTTGGTGTCCTGGTTTAGCCGTCCCTTTCATGCTTCTGTCTGAGTGATAAGCTTTTCCTTTGCCCTGCAGAGAAAAGAAGCCAGCTCTTTGTGTCTATTTCCACGCTGCAGAGATCATGAGATATCCGTTTATGATTAGTGTTCTATGCGGCATTGGCACCAGTAACATAACATAAAAAAAAAAAACACTGAAAATACAAACAGGATCCGCTAGACTAATTGCATTGTGTACGATGATTACATTTCATAAGGCTCTAAACATGTACATTCTGATAATTATGAAACCATCTGGGATGTGGAACCAATCACAATGTAAATACTCTCTTGTTGCTTCTCAGCTCATGCATCGTCACCCCTCTTCACTACTGGAAGCGTGTGATTTGATGGGACGGCTTGCCATTCTGTCCTCTGGTTGGAAATCGTCCAACTGCAGTGATAGGACCATCTCATCAGAGGACAACAGAAGAAATATACAGAGCCCCTGCCGGTAGGCCATCTAGTGAACATAAATTGTATTATTTTATTTTCTTCAATGGTGTAATAGATCTATCTTAAGAAGCTTTGGAGATGGGGCATCATATGGAAGACAGGCAATGTCATCGACATCCAACCGCGTTTGTGATTGCAAGGCCATTGGCATGGTACAGCCGTCTTGAAATGAGATTGGTAACTGTGGTTCTGGTTGGAAAATCTTACTGTTTAAG
Organism: Carassius gibelio; assembly: GCF_023724105.1. Lineage (NCBI taxonomy): Eukaryota > Metazoa > Chordata > Actinopteri > Cypriniformes > Cyprinidae > Carassius > Carassius gibelio. Next base: position 10,847,034 of record NC_068407.1, read on the forward strand.
TATTCACAATACTCAAGGTCATAGCATGTGGCTCCTTTGCGCTCACATGTTTAGCTTGGAGTTTTAAACTCTATTCTGCTTTTTACTATCCAGAGTAAAGCCATCCTATAATAAGAGTTATCTTAACAGCAACACACATAACTGCCTGGATGTCACGCTCTTGAGAGCAAGACATTTTTGATGGCTTACACAAGAGGTATATCTCTATAGGATCTGTGCTGATGCATTTCATTCATTTTATAGATAGTATAAGCGTAGCTTCATTCTACTTTCTCTGTATTTTAAAGGAATAGTTTGCACAAAATGGACTAGAAAATAGTGTTGGTTTAAAAATTGCTTAAAATAGCTCCCTTCATGTTCCTCTGAAAAATAAATCCAACAACAGCACAACTGAGGCTGCATTAATGACAGATTTTTTTTGAGTGAAATATAACTTTTAATAACACAAATGAAACATTAATTTCAGTGCACTTATAATGCAGTCCTTTAAAGCCTAATGATTTTAGCAAACCTATAAGATTGTGATTGACTCGTATAGGCTACGACAGATATTACTATAAAATAATAAAACGTCATCAGCACACTGCGCGATGATCATGCTTGTATCGTAGATTAGCTTTGGTCGCACGATTACGACAACGGCCATCTTTGAACCTCTCTCGCTGTATGACACAGGACTACCGATTTGGACTACCGATTGTTTCACGATGCCAATCTTTTGTCTGGGACAGCTGAAACTCATGCAGTGTGTCTCAGGCTTTACTCAGTTTGCTTGGCAGCCATCTTGTAACTGCCCAAGGCGGCTATTTTCTATCTTGGCAACAGGAATGCAGCATAGCTTTTATTGACTTGATAAGACTGAAATCTCCTGTTGGCAAAGCTTATGTTTCAACAAGTCAAACCCCATTAAAATTTGACAAAATATTTTGCATGTAAATTCCAGAGTAACAACAAAAAAAGAGGGATCATATCAGAGTATTTTAAGCCTCATATACAGATTTATATTGGAAGGGCAAGATTCCTACTAAATACCTCTGCAATTATTTCCAAATGTGGTCATTTAAATATATATAGTTTTTTCAGAAACCGAATTGTTTAAGATGAATACATGCACCGATTGACAGCTTATGCTTTCTAATTAGACCCAGACTCTCAAAAAGAGAGGAAAAAAATGGATTTTCTCTTCTTTGTATGTTATCATATTTTTGAGGGACAAAAAGGGACCCAGCTTTTTCAAGGTAACACCTTTGAGGAAATTGCCTGCCAAGAGAAAAAAGACAAAAAAAAACTGTCCTTGGGTTGTCTGTTCAGTTTGAAAATGAACCACTGAAATGTGGCAGTAACGAAAAACCCACATTGCTCTGGCACATGTATGTTCATCATCTTAAACGATATTTATCATGTAAGATGTGTGTACCGCCATTCATCTACTTAAAAAATGACATTTCTCAGGTTCATCATCAATACAATGTCTTGAAAGAATTCCCTGAGTGATGACCATGTTGCTGAACATTATCTGAGATTTATGAGCTGATTTGACTGAGTTTAAGATGGAGAACGAGACATGGATCGGTCTGACCGCCGCCGGTGATGCCGTTGATGCTAGTCTCGCGCTTCCATCGACATCTCGCATTCACAACTGCAGGCGAGACAGCTCTCCTCCGATAAGGACGTCAACCCCACTCCAGTGCACTCCACCACAGCCATGCATGAAATATGAGACTGCAGACTGTAATACCACAATACACAGAGCATTCAATTACAGCACTGCCATCACCAAGGTCCTTCTCCTCAAGCCAGGGGCCAATATTTACACCAGCCTGCCTATAGCTGTCCCCCCAGGCCTGAGTTATTGCCCCTACCCTGTGCACTGGAGCACAGATGAGTCTTGCACTCACATCTTCAAAAGCACACAAAACGTCTGCGCCAAAGCCCAGCATACTGATAGCAACCACCTCACATTTAATTAAAAACACACAATTATTTCATAATGATTTATAGAGCTGTCAGCAGGCTGGGAAGGAGATAGAGGAAGGAAGAATACCTCTCATTTTTTTCTCTTGTTTTGACAGGTAAGGCAGAGCAAAGTCAATTGTTTTTTTCCCTTCCTTTTATAATCTGCCGGGCTCTTGAAGACTTGAGTAAAATGGAGAACCACATCACACTGTGACCTGCTATTTGTATTCATTGGAATTCAGAAGGATTTTTTTTTTTTTTTTTTTTTTTTGTATTTAGAACTGTGGAAGAAAGATAAGACAAGCTTGCCTTTGTGGCCCTGAGCATATGATGAGTCAAAGAACATAATTATACAGAGATGGGCTTTTTCACAGTTAATAACACAGCTCTCATATCTAAAATTTGGGAAGATGGTAATAATTTTTGCTACTTTCATTCTCAGATCATTTCAGCAGCTTTTGACAGATTTGATGTGTTGGACCTAAAGTAATTAACCCAAAAAGTGAGTGTTTCAAGACTGTGTGCCCAAGATGAGTGATCGCCTCAGCATAAACTCTCCCAGTCCTCCATCCTTCCCAGACGGAGAACAGCAATCATACAGTGGCTGGGACACCTGTAACAAGCGAATAAAAAAATATCAAAATAAAATATGCAGAGAGGTCGACAAATGAATGTGGCTGGGTGCAGCTAAAAAAAGGGAGACTCAGTTCAGATATTCTCATAAAAACAGATGTTACACACTTAGTAAATGGAAAGTACAAGGAACAAAAGATGCAGAAATCGTTTTAGTTAATGGGTTTTGAGTGACCTGTGCTTGCTACATTAGCCATCTCTGACATTTTTTTTTAGGATTGAGGATAACTGTCATTTTCTTTATTTTATTATTGTAAGTACTCCACTGATATCACTCAGATTGATAACAATCTCTGCTCTACTGATGCAGTGAGTAAGCAACAGAATCTCCAATGATCCCTTTCTCGCTTCAGATGTACACAGTTGTCCGTAGAGTTATCTGTCATCGCTGTCAGATAGCAGATGCAGCCTTTGATAAATCATGTTCGCTGCTAAGAGCGTCCACGTTTATTGAACTCAAGAAATCATTGCCTCAGTCATGCCAGCTTCTGAATAAGATTAAATCTCACATAAGGTCACTAAACGGAGCTAAGCAAAGAATTTTAAAGTAGCTAACACTATTTAATCCCTGAGTGTGTGTGATATCCATTATAATTCCAATCAGGTTTTCTATATTACAGTTTGTTACGGACCTCTAGTCTGATTGGACAAGGAGATAATAAAGATTTGAACAAATAAGAAAGATTTTTAACAGTTTATTTATTTTTCTAAATAAAATAAAGTTACTAGAAATTTTATACAGCATGCATAGCTGCAGCCGCCTCAAGCCCTGTGTCAGGCCAAGACTGCAAGTTTGGGTATTGGGACAGGCCCCAAATAAGTAGCTGAGCAGGTTGTTTTCCTGTTTTCTCGTAGTTTTTCTCAGTTAAAATGTGACAACAATATATGCATTTTGGGTATTGCCGCCATTTGTAAGGTATCCAAGCTGAGAATTTCCGTAGTTGGAGAATTGACTTTTTCTGCTTATTGTCTGTTTTCTGAAGTAGCCAACATTATATTCACGTTATTTAGGGTCAGTGCTATTAAACAGACAACCAGGGAGTGAGTGAGCAGAAACGGGTCATGTAACGTTACCATGAAATGTCTTGCAATCTTTTTATACATCGTTTAATGTAAAGAGTTATTTTATTTCACTTAATGTTACTGAAAAAATTAAAGATTGTTTTTGGGAGTTTGTACTTAACTCAAGTGGAATTTAAACTGAATACTTCACTAAAATACATTTTACTATTGTTTCTCATTGTTATTTCTTACAGTTTTAAAAAGTACTGACTACACTCTTGTACATTTTAATTTCATATAATTAGGCTGGGTGTGACTAAACAGTAAGTGGGAGCAGTTAGGAAAAAACACATTGCAGCCAGCTGAGACGATGACCTGCCAGGCTGGAGGAGATGGTCAGGTACACTACTGAAGGCTGGAGCTGGAGGAGATGGTCAGGTACACTACTGAAGGCTGGAGCTGGAGGAGATGGTCAGGTACACACTGAAGGCTGGAGCTGGAGGAGATGGTAAGGTACACACTGAAGGCTGGAGCTGGAGGAGATGGTCAGGTACACACTGAAGGCTGGAGCTGGAGGAGATGGTCAGGTACACACTGAAGGCTGGAGCTGGAGGAGATGGTAAGGTACACACTGAAGGCTGGAGCTGGAGGAGATGGTCAGGTACACACTGAAGGCTGGAGCTGGAGGAGATGGTCAGGTACACACTGAAGGCTGGAGCTGGAGAAGATGGTAAGGTACACACTGAAGGCTGGAGCTGGAGGAATGGTCAGGTACACATTGAAGGCTGGAGGAGACGGTCAGCTTCACACTGAAGGCCGGAGGAGACGGTCAGCTTCACACTGAAGGCCAGAGTAGATGATTAGCTACACTTGTGTGTGATCAGAAGAAACCTTACTCTGTGCCGTAAACTCAGGATGTCTGATAGTTATCTTAAAATGCTCCTGAACAGGCTAACCAAGACCTTTATGATTACTAGAAAGTTACAAGCAGGTGAGTTTGATTGAGATTTGAGCTAAATTCTATAGGAAGTGTACTCTAAAGACTAAAGTTGAGAATCCCTGCTATAACGTTTTTTTATTGCCTTATGCTGCTTTTCATGTCAGACATAAGGAAAATTCTCACTTTGTTTTAAATACAGATTTCCACAGAGAAACCATTCAGTGTGAAAGTGTGTCAGAATGTCTTCTACCTACAAACATTGTTTAGTATTTGACAGATCATCACTTCTAAGAATCCATGCAAACAGGGTCATCAGAAATGTTTGGCAGAAGAATCAAATCATCTTAACATTATTATTAATTTATTCAGCTTTCTTTGTAGTACATGTCCACTTAAGAAAACGTGTGTTGATGATTCATCATGCTTCTGTTATGGACTTTAAAACAGATTTTTAACACAGCATTGCATTAAAGTATGTATACTGCCATTTTCATAATTGTGTTTTTGATTGTCTCCTTGTTATTAGAACTTATCAGTACTTGTTATCAGCCAAATGAAGTACGGAAAATTGTAAACAAACATGGTAAGGTTTAATAGTAGAGACTCAAACGATGTAATAATTTACAATTGTGCAAATTATGTGTGCAAACCAGTGGTTGACAAAAGCAGAAAATAAGTGTATAAATAAATAATATTTTTTATAGCCTACTGTAAGCAGGATAATCATATATCCAACGAGTTTGGAGTGATGTCTGCAGCACGCAACTTTTTGCGTCAGGTACTATGGATCAGTGTAAATTGTTAATAATCAGTGACAACTTATATAAATTACGGTTCCTAAAAAAATTGCTGTGATTGTCTTGTACTTGGTTTGCATCTGTACACTTTCAGTTCACTGCTCAATACAAGACATCTTCAAAATGGCACCTCAGTGAGGTCGGAAATAAGAAAGGATTTCGAAGCACTATGAATGAATAAATGATGCGTTTATATACTATAAGCAAACGAAACGCGAATTGCAGTTGAATTGAAAGTGGCCCTCTTTACGAGAGTCGAACATACGCTGAAATCGACTCCACTCCAGCGTTTCGAATCAGCTCTCGATTACCAACACTTGTTTCGGTACTTGCACGGTACATACTGGAGCACGAGTAAACAGATCATCTCTTCATCCTACTGTTATTACTTAAGCGCGAAAAAAACACCACAAGGTATGTTAAAAGATACAGTACGACTGAAATGCAATTCTCCAATCACTTAATCACCTAATGAGTACTGTGTCCGCGGGTAAATCGCTGATAAAACAGCTTCAGATTAACGTCACCTGGCGTTACGCTATATATTTACCTCAGGAAAGACATTTTTTACGACAGCGACTATGTCTATTTTTGTATTTCTCAAGCTCGGAAAACAGTAATTATAGTGGAGTGGAAGCAGAGCAGGCTGGAAAATTGCTGTCAGTCTTTTGTGTTATAAACCCTTTGTATTTGCTGTTGTTCCTCAGTCACTTCGGCTCAATTCTCTAATGAGATTGTTTTCTGAAAACAATAAGTTCAGATCTCCAAACATTGAGATTCTTTCTCACACCAGACGTGAATTTCTTATTCATTTGAGCAAATTGCATGTGTTTTGGGAGGTGTGTAAAGGAGTAACAGTCTAAGCAGCCTACAACTGGCATACTAAATTCACATGGCTTGTTGATCAAAACTAGTTATTTTGATTCTCAGCAAAATTGTCATACTCTTCATAAGTTAAAAACATTGTTTTTCGATATAACGACATCACACGCATTCAATCTGTGAGGAGTGGATGCAAATTCCATGAATGTTTTCAGTTTACATAAAGACAATGCATTACACTTTCCTGCTACACTTTTAGGACATGCATTAGAGTTGATGTCCCATAAAACAGTTGTAACAGTTACACTTACAATCGGGGAATAAAAAAAACATCAGTCACAGTGATTGAGAAAAACAAAATAATGGCCATTTCAGCTCATTCAAAAGTTGTGGACATAAAAAAATCTGAGGCAGACTAGTTTCATCCGTGTTTCCGAGTGAGTTTAGAAAAAATGACCTACAAAACTATAGCGATTGCCACAGACCCGTAACGTTCCACTATTCCCAGCAGTCCCTCAGGTCAAACCCTGCCGCCGGCATTGCACCCAATTAACTGAAATCATGTTAAATTAGAGCTATGATCAACTGTGTGTTTTGCTGAATTCCCATGTAAGATATTTGGCTCTTGTTCTGACAGCATGAGGTGATAAAACGCTGACTCACTAGTGGGACCAAAAAATGGAAATGCTAAATTAATGATCGTTTTCAAACAGTTTTTTCAAAGTATTTATGCCTCTTCCACCCTGTCCTACCTTGGAACAAAAAGGTTGTCCCATCCCAAATACACTCAGACTCAGATGAGAACCATGGTTATAGGGCCGAGGTCAGTATTAGTAGTTATGGGAGCAGAGTTAAGAATGTTACAATGCATTGAAATTATAAAAGAAGATGAACGCTGAGTGGCATACATTTTGTAGCATTAATGGGGGCCGCAGTGATGTAATGATGGTATTGACAGTGGGGGTGTTTGGAACAGTGTGTATGAAATAAAATGATGTCAACTCACAGCACAAAGACAGTGTTGTGATGAGACTTGTAAATCGTTGCTTTTTTTTTTTTATATTTGATTCACCAAAAGCTGGTCAAGAATATTGGCATAAAATCTTTATTTGTATAAGCAATATTTTTAAACTCTTTAAAAGTCTAATATCCTGTTGGCAGATGATCATTTGCACAGGCACAGCACAGATGCTGTTAGATAAGTACCTGTGTAAAGAGCTAGTAAAATTCAAGGTGTGGTTTGAGTTTTTCGGTGCTCTGGGAAGTTTGCCTGCTAACAGATCGGTAGGAATAAAGATCCATCTGTTATATAAGTCCATCGTCAGGTTTATTAAATATTGATGCGTGCATTCTGAAGAATGTCTTTGCTTTAGCCCTTATCAAAATGAGAGCCGCACCAAGAAGCTTCTGCATCCGCTCAGCCCTTCAGCCATTTTCACACACTCATTTTCATGTGTCATTATTTTTAGTGAGTGATAATCGTAGCTAGTGTGGTATTCTGTGAATCGCTCCATATTCACATTAGATTTATTTTCAAAACAGTAAAAACTATTTGTACATTGTAAAAAAAGAAAATAAAAAGACACGTTTCCCTTACTAATGGCAGATATATAAACACTGACTATGACCAAAGGATAGTACATCTATCTTATTAAAAATAAATTATAAATAAAAAACAAGGCTATTTGGATAGCAGGATTAGGGTTAAATGTTGAAATGGCTTGTTGAAGCATTGAAATTTGTGACCCTGGTCAACAAAACCAGACTTAAGGGTAAATTTCTTTTTACATTTAAGTTTATACAACCTCTAAAATCTGAATAAATAAGCTTTCCATTGACGTATGGTTTATTAGGATCGGACAATATTTGGCCGAGATAAAACTATTTGAAAATACGGAATCTGAGGGTGCAAAAAAATCAAAATACTGAGAAAATTGCCTTTAAAGTTGTCCAAATGAATTCTTAACAATGTATATTACTAATCAAAAATTACGTTTCTATATATTTATGATAGGAAATTTACAAATATATCCATGGAAGATGATGTTTTCTTAATATCCTAATGATTTTTGGCATAAAAGAAAAATTTATAATTTTGACCCGTACAGTTTTTTTTTGGCTATTGCTACAACTATATCCCATTGACTTAATACTGGTTTTGTGCTCCAGGGCAGGGCCGCGGGAAGTAATTTTGAACAGGGGGTGCTGTGATTTTTTTTTTTTTTTTGACAAAAAACCTATGAGCCTATAGGCCTATTTAAAATACATTTTAAAAATAAATACATTGAGATTTACTACTTTATTGTCATATACACTTCAGTGCACAGCCAGCCTGAAACACACATACATCAGTTCTCAGATATGCGCAATGCGTTTATTAATCTGAAGCAGAAGCATAATCAGAAATAATAGTTTAATAATCGAAAGAAAACGAAATGATTACTTTCATTACAATTTCAGAGAGCCTATAACGTTACATACATGCAACTTATTTAGATACAACAAATAATATTACAACAAAATATAATATTAATCAAACTTCACAATAACGCTAAAACAATGCAATCGATTTGGTCAGCTGGCTTGAGTCATTGCACGTTTATGTCACACGCAACTCTATTAACTCCAAAATCTTTTTACACAAACCACAAGGAAATAATCTCCGACTATTTAAACGTTATTTAACAGTTCTCCACAACCATTACGCAAAGAACACACGAACGAAATAATACTCTCCATTTCCATCCCCACCACCTTACAAAAATACTGTAGCTACGACTTACAATTGCTTGGCTAGTCAAAGCTGATCCCACACTTGTTGCCAAAAAAAATAAATGTTACAAACGCGGCAGCACAATGCTCTTACCTGAGCTACATGCAGGCGGGGTGCCCTGGTTACAGGTGTACAAATGTCGAGGTGCGCTGTATTATATAAAGATGAATGTATTCTGCGTGGAACGAGCGGGAAACCTCGTTACTCGGCGACCAAACCTGCCTGCCTGACGTTGACAACGTAACTTCCGAACCTGTGTTGGTTAGGCCTCAAAATATGAAATTAAAATCCAAAATATACGTAATAGACTGCCTGTGTCAAAATCATTTTCTAAAATATTCATAAGGAATTTATAAATTGTGCAAAATATTTTAATAGGCCTAATTTTTTTTTATCTCCCTCTCGTCACTAGGGGGTGCTGCAGCACCCCCAGCACCCCCACTTCCCGCGGCCATGCTCCAGGGTCACATATGAGTAAAAATTAATTGAGTCATTTTTCATTAACATGTTATTTTTTGCATACAGCATGGAAATGAGAAACTTGTTCAAGTCCATTTCTGGCACTGAAAACATATGGGAAACTGGCTTTCCATTATAAGGAATATCTAGGTTTAATTGAATATATTTTTAGACCCAGGTAATGAGAGCCATTCATTAAACTAAGCCCAACATAGAAAGTTTTTTTTACATTTACAGAATGGTGATGAATGCTTAATTCATGTTCATATGTCAGGATGAAAAAAAAATAGCAAGTTGTGGACACAGAACAGGGCGTTAAATTCAAGGTGCTATGTCACGAAATCAATCATAAAGGACCTTCAAGGTGAAGCCGCATGATGAATGATGTCAGTACTGAAAGAGATGGGGTCTTTTTATATTTCTATCTTAAAACCGCAAGTAATATTTTTTAAAACCTTCAGTGAAAACCACATTTGAATCCTAAAGCTACATATTCTGTTTTCAAATGTATTGATATTAGTTATATCATCCATGCATATTTGTTCCTGCCAACTTTGATTATGACATTTAAATAAAACCATCACAGAGGTTTTCTCAAGGCCAACTGTGACAAACCTCCAGCCCAGCTGCCCCCCGCTCCCACACTCCCTCTGCAAAGTGTGTTGAAATGAGGCCTGATGAAAAGTCTATGGCGGGTGTGAATAATTCATGAATCATAAATTACAGCGCATGCCTCCCTGTAGGGGTAGTTATTTCACACCAGCTGTTCTGTAGCCTCCTCCTGTGCGGAAAATTAAAGAGAGGCGGTATCCTCAACCGTCCACCATCCGCCGCGTCTCAGCACTGTCCACCTCTGGCAGAGCTTTTATCATGACATCTTGTTCTTCGATACAAAAGGAACAGAATTGTGTGTTTTATTTGTTACGCCCGATCGATAGCTTCCTTCAATATCTGCACACAGCACGACTGGCCCCCTGGGGCTCCCTGCGAGAATTTTTTGTGTGAGCCATAAAGCAGCAGTTTTTTGTTTATTAACATGCCATTATAGTGAAACTAATTACTAAGTGAAACTAAAAAGAGCTGACGCCGAGAAAAAAGTCCTATTCCTGATGTCACACGAAGGTGATTTAAAAAATGAAGTATTTTTGAGTTAACATAAGATGGCTCTTAAAAAAATAATGATTTTAACAAAAAGAAAAACCAAACTGGGCCCCACAAAACCCTCTAAAGCCCTTTAATGTGATTTATTTATTGTAAAGAACAAAGAACAAAAGCTTTCATAGGTCTTAATATTTTATTTGTTCATTTGATTTTTCAAAACTATTTTTTCATAATAAATCTTCACTTTGAGGTCATCAAAGAATTGTCACAATAAAAACAAAAGAAGGTATTATAGAAAAAGTGTACACAAATAAAAAAACACACAAAAACAAAAAGCAACATTTTATTCAGAATGTCATATATTGTATACCTCTTGTACATTCCACACAGTACAAGATAGCAGAGAGAAGAATGTTTGCAAACACTTTTGAAGGGTTGTTTTTGCTATCTTTGTGCTTTTTAGCTATAATCCAATACTCGATTTTTGAGGGGGCTGAATTCATTTGTTACTTTTTGAGATTATGATATTGTCTCTCAGTAGAATCAGAGTCCTAAATACCATGCATAATTTGTTTGGTCACTAAGACAAGCAAGAAGATATTGCTTAAACAGTCCAAAATCGTATTTTCCACATGTCCGGTTGCTTTCCAAAACCTATACTCACACTCATCTTTTAATGTCGACACAACAGCAAAAACAAAGAAAAAATTAAAACGAACAAAAAAGGAGTATGTCAAAAAGAATAGATGTTGGAGATGCACATTAAGGGGGGGAAATAAAATCTGTATAGCTAATGGCAGAAACGGTTCTATCGCTATAGCAACACATTAACATTTATTTTCTGTTTTTCCTTTATTTTCGCATGGAATTTTTCTTAAAAAAAAAAAAAAAAAAAAAAAAAAAAGTTTGAAGAGCAGGTATACTGTAGTTGGCATCATCTATATAACAGGCTATAAAACACCACTTCAGCCACAGTCCAGAGAGCACACAGATAGTCTTTGCACCGTATATAAACATGTAATAAGATACTTTACGTGCATGGAGATTTTCCTCAATCTATCCCGAATGGCCCCGGTATTCCTTGTTATCATCTGTCATTGTTTTGACAAACATAAACAGAAGAAAATCCATCAACCTTTACACTTGGATTGATATTTAAGGCCTCCGCAATTCTCTTTGACACCAAGGGTTCTATCCACCAAATGGAAATCAGTTCGGATCCCACAAGGAGCGGTCCTTTCTCATCCAAACGCGCAATAAAGCCATCAGAAAAGGGAGTCAAATACTTTGGCTGATTTAACAATCATAGGTAGCATCTCATTTTAAAGTCCTTCGTTCCTTTTCCGTCTGTCCCATCGGTGAATGTCTGTTTGGATTGTTGCAGGTGGTTTGTCTGGCTTTAGCGGGAAAATGTTCCGGAAACACATATACAGGCAACATAATATGAAATACACTTAATTCTAACCAGCGGCCTTGTCTCTCAGTGATCCACAACTGTAGTGACTATGTGGAGTCTTCTTGCACAGTTCTGTTTCGTTTTGTACACACTTTTCAGCTTAGTAAAGTTCTGGTGTGCTTGGTTATAAAGTATGTTTTCTTGTTGTTAGTAACAGTATATTGTGTCTTAGGTCAAACCAAGACTGTTTTGTTTTTTTCTCAATTGCTATACACAGGTGGATCTCCCTCCCCTTTTTGAATGTGAGTTCGGAGCACAGGATCTGTGGGTTGGTTGTAAGGGGGGGAGAAAGTCTGTGAGATCAGACGTAGTACTCCTTGTCCTTGTTCTTTTTATCTTTTTTATTTTTGGGCACGCCAATGGGCTTTTCTTTGACGGCGGCTCCGTTGGGCTGTGTGGCGGAATTACTAATGTAGTTACGGCTCTCGTCCACGTGGTATGAGCCCTCGTCGCGATTTCGGTATTTGTACATGGCGTAGAGCAGGATTAGGATGCAGAGGGCAGCTGCGGCGACAATGCCTACGACCATGCCCGTGGTGCTGCTAGACTCCCGAATCACCTCCGGGCTGGGGTAACCCTTGGCCTCGGGCAGTGGAGGATGAGCTGTGGACATACAAGAAGGGAAAAGAGCGAGAGAGAACGATCATTTGCAGCCATAGGGATGCTCATTTCACTTCAAATCTAACTGCATCACTTCTTTGATGTTCCATTTATTTAAATAAGTAACATATATTGCTCCTAAATCACTGCATTAGGCTTGTTGCGATAGTCGGTGTTACCGGTGATACACAGTGTTTAACCCACCTACCGGTCATAGCACTTGACCACCGGCACCGTCCCCATGGTGTTGAAGTCTATAGCCTATTTTTAGCCTATAGCAATAAAGCACTTAATTCAGTTAGTGATTACGTGCCTTCGTAATTTAGCGTAAGCGGAACGAGCGCCGCAGTAAAGCAGCAGGTGTCCGATTTCATTTATCATTTGAGGAGAGTGAGGTGAGCTAACTGGCAAAGGGTGGCGGAAGATCTGGTTTCAAAGCGAAATGCAAAATCACCTATTTGGAAATATCAAAATAGGCTCCCCGTTTTGGCAAAAGTAGCCAAAAATATCTTTGTGTTTGTGCAACAAGCTGCGCATCCGAGAGAGTGTTCAGCACGATGGGAAACATAATCACCCCAACAAGATCTCTTTTGAAACCAGAAATGGTAAATATGTTGGCTTTTCTGGCCAGGAATATGTAAGAATGCAACAAGGAGTGTGATCACGTTTTGTTCCCTGTTGCAATTTAAAATGAAGGTTTTTCGTTTATTGTTTCTCATTTAGCCTATTTATATTTTTTTTGTATGGTGTATGCAGTTAATAGGCCTACCTCCTTTTTTAACAGCTTAACGTGAGTTAAATTTTTATATTAGTTTTTTTTGCACTTAAGTGTCCAGTGATTATACGGGTAGGCTACCTTATTTAACAAAGTTTTTGATGTTCGTTCGTTTCATATTCGATGGTTGTGCGGTGTTTTTTTTTTTTTTTTGCTGAAAAAGGCAGTTACTTTATTTAACGAATAGTTAACGATGTGTGCAGTGGTTCGTTTTGTTAATAAATGCACTTTAAAGGTGTTTCATAAGTGCTTTTGTTTAGTTTTTGCATGGTGTGTTAAGTTATTATTCATTTTGCAATAAAGATGTGTGTAATACAAGCGAGTGTCTTATTGTTTTGTGTATTTTTATTAAGAATAAAATAAATTAAACTATGATTAATTCAAACAAATGCTACTGAATTGCCACTAATTAAAGTGAAAGTAAATTTAGAAGTGTGCACGTCTGCACGACCGCATTTTCGTCCACCCGAAATCCCCGACACGCAACCCCGGTGACACCGGGATTACAGTTTAAAAAAAATAAATAATAAAAATCGTCACCGCAACATCCCTACACTGCATATGAAAAAAATTCAGTGTTCAGTTGAATTGAGGTGATCATTTTTTTAAAAGTTACCCTATTTTGAAGACACAAATAGCCTACACAGAATAAGCAAATGTTTAAGACTGATTTTTGCAATGGTAACTGAACAATGTTTTTATGTATATTGTTTATCATATAAAGCGTGTGTGTCTTTTTAGAAGACTTGGATTAAACCACTCAAAGCTTGAAATAATGATTGCCTTAAAAAAAATTGAGATATTAAAATGTCTATATGGCAGTATACAGTATGTGGTAGTTTTGCCAGTGGTATTGAAAATTATTGTTGAAAAAGTCAAAAATGACCCTATTACTTTTTTTAGTGCACATTACTAGTCTTGTGGTGAACAAGTCAAATACAATTAAAAAACTAAAAAAACTAAATGTCTGCCGTCCTGTCGTAATCTTTCATCTAAAACTGAAATTGGCTTCTGCTCTGGAACGGCGTTCTCGCTCTGATGATGTCAGTTTGATGGCTTCAAGAAAATCTTCTTGTTAAGTCGCGACAGGACTCCTGTTTCTGGGTTCAAGCCTCTACTCATTTCACTTGAGCAGATAACTTCATCAGCCATTTATGAGCACAATTTAATTAACATTACATATTTAAGCTAAGCTTTTAAAAATTAGCTGTGCACACTACAGTCTCCGTGCTCACAGTGTCTCAGACACCAATATTTAGTCTGATTCACTGTCTGGCCATCTGGGATTTCAGTACGGAGAAAAAGGTTATAATTCTTCAGTATTACATGACATTGTGGGTGTATATTAGCACAGTTTGTTGTTTTCTTGGAACGTCTAGCAGAGTGTTAGGACATAAAGCGGGGAAACATGACTTCAGACGTAGCAAGCAGATATTCTTAACAACTCCTGTCCAACCGTGAATCTGCTATGAGCAAGGGGTGGATTAGAGGTGCACCAAAATAAAACCCAGCCATTTATTCAATATTCCGTTTCACTTGGAAATAGATCACAACACTGAAGTCAGTTGCAACTTCCAGTTCACGGTAACTTTAATATTGATATTTTTTAGAAATTCCTGTATCGTGACCACCAATTTCATGTAATTTGTCAATAAGATAAAAGTGGGTTTTTTCAAAGTCTATTATCCACATAAATATTTGATATGAATTCAAATTTTTTTGGTAATTCATAAAAACAATCTCTAGCTAAAAAGTAACTAGTAACTACAGTAGTAGTTTTTGAGAAGAGTAATTGTACTTTTACTTAAACACTGTTCTGACACCAGTACTTTTACTTGTAATTGAGTATTATTTTAGCAATGTAACAGTACTTTTACTTAAGTACAAATTTTGAGTACCGTATTTTTTGGACTATAAGTCACATTTAATTAGAACCAAGAACCAAGTGAAAACATTAAATTAATTAAAATTAATTTGAAATGAACAGAGAAATTAACCAAGAGAAACATTACCGTCTACAGCCGTGAAAGGGCGCTCCATGCTGCTCATTGCTTGTGTAGTCTACCACTGAACAGCTGAACAGTATAGAGCACCCTCTCGCGGCTGTAGACGGTAATGTTTCTCTTGGTTAATTTCTCTGTTCATTTCAAATTAATTTTGATAATTAAGTCGATGAAAAAAAGTGTGACTTATGGTCCGGAAAATACGGTAGTCTTTCCACCACTGCCAAAACTCACTTCAAAACGTGAATGTTTGAAATAAATCCTTCTGTGAGACAATTCTTACACAGAATAAGGCACCCAACATATTTCATAGTATTCTAAGCAGTGATAAAGCTATGTCGATCATTGCATGAATATATACTATATTGAAATGAAAAGCAGAATAAGACAAACTAAGATATTGTAGTATTCGTTTGTTTATTAGTCATGTTGAATAAATAAAAGCAGTTAATTAATAATAAATAAAAGTTGTTTATTCAGCTACTGCTATAGGGTTTTCCTGGATTTCTTCCGTGGAGCTTATTTGGAGATTTAGCGCGATATCGCCCTCTGGCCTTTAGACAGAGATTTAGTGCTGATCACAGAACCATGCTTCACTGACAAGATGTGCATGACCATCGCAGCTAATTGCGATTTAATTTTGATGAATCATGCATCCCTATTCGGTCAAATATAGCATATATAACAAATATTGTTATAGCGTTCATCTTTTTGTTAATCTATTTATTCCATTTGTTTTTTTTTATTTTCCTTAGCTTTAAAAATATAATTTTAACATCAATATTTCATGTCCATGTTTTTATTGTATTTATTTAGTCAAAAGCCATTTAATTAACTCCATGTTGGTGTCGTCCATTACCTTGTCAAGGGTTAATTTTCATGAATGACAAGCTTTCTGCTTATTATCCCTTTCTTAAAAACCTTAAACCATTTAAGTAATTGTTCTTATTGATTATGAAAGTTAATTTAAAAGTATATATTACTGTAATGTCAATATTGCAGCTTCTTTCACACCAGTAATGATAATATTCAGTTCTGAGCTGACTAGAAATACTAAGAAAGTCAATATGTCTTTGCTAAATTGATTTCTCTCCTGATGAGATTAGATATCCCACTGAGAAACTGCTTCACAGCACAGTACAGTCACTTGAGTAAACAGGATATAAACCACAAAAATGACACTCAGCCTTGCAATATATGTATAGTGTGTACTGCTGCTGAACGGACAAACTTGTACTGTAAGCTTGTGCTAACTAACTTTGCTTATCAAACCGTCGCAAAACATCTGGCTGACACAGATAGAGTGATCAGAATGGATATATTGCACATTTTCCATTAGCCGTGACCATTGAGTGAACCTTGCTTCCTGGCTATTTATTCCTGGCAGAAAGTAGCATGCTGGGTGGAATAGTGTGGTATAGTTTCTTCTGATTTATGTCACTTGGAGAGGGGACAGTAACTGCGAGACAGCGCGGCTGCAGGCTGAGTGCAAATGCTCGACAAAACAACACCTGCGACAAAGCCGTTTACAGCTTAGGCTCGATCCACTGCAACCCGCAGGTGCAGGAAATGAGATGATGACAAAGTACAGCAGGGAATTATGGATGGCGACCTCTGTTCAAACATCTGTTTTTAGAAATGTCGCGATGAAGGAGGACACTTTGGGGATCCGTAACATGGTTTATCTGAGACCTTCTGAGCTTTGGCCAACAGTTTCTTTTTTTCTGTGCTTATTAACAAGATCACTGCATGACTTGTCAGCATGTTTTTCCATTATGTCTTGGATATGCTTTAATTTCCCTATGTATAAGTGCTGCATGGGCCACTGGAGTCTGTAACTATGCCAACTGAAGGAATCCAGATTGGGTTAACCTTTGCGCTTCATTTTTCATGTCGAAAGTGGTTTGCGCAGTCGACTGAGTAACCAGGATGCACCCGCTTCGTGGAGTAATGGGAAACGCAGTATGTGTTACACTAGCATGCTCGCTGGCCTTTTCTGAATTTATACCTCAACAAAATTTGCCAGGTCTCTTTAACCCACACACAATTACAATAGGGATTATGGGTAAAATAATCTAAGATAGAGACTTTGGCATATGTAACTGCATAAAACTTGCAAAAACGGCACATAAACAGGGTAAAGACTTTAATGTAGTGTAATGAGGTATTAACGTTTGTTTAAAGAGGCAAAGATAGATTATACAAACCTATATTTCAGTGCACACTGTGAATACTTTGATACATAAGCAAGAGCACAGCTCAGGTAACAGCAAGTCCTAACCGACAAACAAAACGATAAAAGCTCTTTCTAGTTAATCTGAGCTCCTGTTCGAACTAGCTGCGACAAGCGCTGAACGTCACTACATTTTGTCAGACGCTCAGTTTCTATTTCTGCACCATCGTGTTGGATTATTAAACATCAAATATGGATGAGCCTAGGAGAGGTTGTTTTTGGAAGCTGAGAAACATCGGAAATGACAAATCCCTCAAGATCAATAACCGCAAAATGGATGGCGCCTCTCGGAACTGCTGAAAATACAAGTGTTCTAGGTTTTACGCTCTTCAGTTTGCCCTCGCTGTTAAGTTTAGCTGTTTTGTTGCGTAAAATTTTTGCATTCAGGAAAATTACTTTTCACTGCAATCATGTTGCGCTTGACACAACGGACACATTATTTCTAGACTGTTTTTATTTTTCTGCTGTAAAATGTGCCCGCTTGGCTCAATTTGTGAGAAATGATACCATTCGGTATTATAACACTAGTTTTATCAGTGCATTTGGCAAAATGCCAAATCTAAGGATAGTTTCACCCCCAAATTATTGTGAACAGACACTACACAGAAAATGGATTTGTGCTCTCTTAACATGTACCATAGTCGAATAATCTTTCATGGAGGGGTTTCAAACAGAATGATGAAAAAATGGCAAACAACTTTGGAGGAAAATAACAAGTGGACAGTAATAATATAAAAGAAAGATGACTAACCTAACCCACCTGAACTTGGGTCGCATGGGTCAATGTCCTCATCATCGCTGGGACATTCTGCCGACGCTACTAGAAGATCATCCTGTACAAGAGAGCCACAGAAGAGATGAAGGGTTAGTCAAAAACACCTAGTGACATCGTTACAGTTTTATAGGACTGCTGTGTCATTTAAGGCCTCATGCTGCGAAAGAGAGAGAGAGGAGCGAAAAAAAGGAAATGTCCTTTCCACTGCCACTCTGACATCTCTCACAGGTCCTCTGAGCTTTGACTCACAGGTGTGATCAAAGGTGTCCTAACCGTAAAAGGTCACAACATTTCAACAAAAACGACCGTGTCTGTGGATTATAACACACCAAATCGCATTATAGTACAGTCTGGAGAGACTTCCACATCAAGGTTGGAAAAATCGATTGGAGCAGCATAAACACATACACGCGCATACACAAAAATTTCACAAATCTTTTGACGAATACAATTTAGCTGGCAGTTGCTTTATAAAGACAGTCACGCAGAAACATGTGGTGTGAGGAGCATCAAATCCCCTCACATCCTTCCATCCCGCTGAAAACAATCTCATCAAATGTGCCTTTTAATCTGAAATAAAACCATAGGAAGCAAATCTAAAGACAAGCCCTATCTATGACAACACACTGCGCTGAGACGTGCACTACACAACATACTGAAGGAAATCTTGCCTCTGCTCCAGTGATGGTTCCGAAGGGAAAGAAAGCCATGTTGAGATTTCACGGTTTGAATTCCAAAGATGGTATCCGACTGTGGTTTAATAGCTCAGAACGTCTCTCCGTGCAGTAATTCTCCATCAACTATGCAAAAAGGCAGCGAGTTCGACGTTCCTCTCAGTGCTACAGCAGAAAATTCCATCTGACAACGTCGCTTTGGTGGCATCCATTTAGTGCCAGTCTTCACACTTCTCTCTCTCTCTCTCTGCAATTAGCCAGAGTGTGTATACATTTGCCAGCTGGCCAAACGTGTACATGCATGTGTGTTTGTCCCAATAGAAACGGAGGACTAGCTGAATGTGTGTGCATGCAGGGAGGAAAGACATCGATTTCTCTCTGAGCTCACACAGTCTGCCCACAGGCTGCGGGGCAATGCCCACGCCAATCAGGACCTTTCACCATCATCACAGCCACACAGACCACACGAAACAACACGGGATGAGAAAGAGACTGAGAAGAAAGGGTGAGCAAAGTGGGAGTGGGAGGGCACCTTGCACGCTTGTTTCAAAGTGGTTGCTATAACCACATGGTTACCATTTTCCTTGCAGCGATATCTGTTCAACTCCCAGCTCTCAAACACCCTGCAAGTAGGTCAGTGCGGGTGAATAATTTAGATCCCTGACGTTACAGTGCTGGTTTGTGTGCTGCTGCTGGAAGGCTGGGAGACATGGAGGTAATGTATTGCAGCAGGAGTGCACAACAGAGCCCTTGCTAAAGGCCAGCAGCGGCATGTGTCTGCCTGACTCGAGAGAGAGAGAGAGACCGAATAATAACACTGAGGTCCTGGGAGCCACGGGCCGATGCGTGAAGTCATCCAAACCACTAGATCTCTCACTCTACGAGCTGACATGGAAGGGATGAAAGACCACAGCTATCATATACATAGAGATTAGTAGTCAACTGAAATTTTGTTATGCTTTTGATATAAAATGGGTGGGGGAAGGTACAGTCTTTATAATGCATTGGGTTTAGCGAGAGACAACTTAGACTCAATGTTCCTTTTCTTGACATGAACACAGAGAGAAAAAAGGGAGCTCTAGAACAGGGATGAAGGAGTGAGATAAAGGTGTGGGATAACGGTTAAAGATGTCAGCAGGAAACTGAAAACACATGGAGATCCATGAGGTATCACCATTGTGCCGGAACAATCATCTCAAGTTGCAAGTAAAGCTTGGCAACATATATTGAATTTTCACAACATATACTACTGTTCAAAGTCTTAGGGTTGGAAAGATTTTTCAATATTTTTGAAAAAAATCCCTTATGCTCACCCAGGCTGAATTAATTTGATCAAAAATCAGGAAAACAGTAATAATGTGAATATTACAATTTAAAATGATTTATTTTTAAAATATTTTAAAAGGTTATGTATTCCTTTAGTCTACAGTGTCTCATGATACTTCAGAAATCATACCACTATGTTCAAATAACATTTCTTATCATTGTGTAAAAGTTCAAAATCAATAGAAAAAAAGAACATCTACAGAAATGCTATAAATGTCTTTATTTTCATAATTGATAAATTTAATGCAACTTTTGTGAATACGTTTCTTAAAAAAAAAATAATAAAAAAATAATAATATATATATATATATATACAGTCTTGTTCAAAATAATAGCAGTACAATGTGACTAACCAGAATAATCAAGGTTTTTAGTATATTTTTTATTGCTACGTGGCAAACAAGTTACCAGTAGGTTCAGTAGATTGTCAGAAAACAAACAAGACCCAGCATTCATGATATGCACGCTCTTAAGGCTGTGCAATTGGGCAATTAGTTGAAAGGGGTGTGTTCAAAAAAATAGCAGTGTCAACCTTTGACTGTACAAACTCAAAACTATTTTGTACAAACATTTTTTTTTTCTGGGATTTAGCAATCCTGTGAATCACTGAACTAATATTTAGTTGTATGACCACAGTTTTTTAAAACTGCTTGACATCTGTGTGGCATGGAGTCAACCAACTTGTGGCACCTCTCAGCTGTTATTCCACTCCATGATTCTTTAACAACATTCCACAATTCATTCACATTTCTTGGTTTTGCTTCAGAAACAGCATTTTTGATATCACCCCACAAGTTCTCAATTGGATTAAGGTCTGGAGATTGGGCTGGCCACTCCATAACATTAATTTTGTTGGTTTGGAACCAAGACTTTGCCCGTTTACTAGTGTGTTTTGGGTCATTGTCTTGTTGAAACAACCATTTCAAGGGCATGTCCTCTTCAGCATAGGGCAACATGACCTATTCAAGTATTTTAACATATGCAAACTGATCCATGATCCCTGGTATGCGATAAATAGGCCCAACACCATAGTAGGAGAAACATGCCCATATCATGATGCTTGCACCTCCATGCTTCACGGTCTTCACTGTGTACTGTGGCTTGAATTCAGAGTTTGGGGGTCGTCTCACAAACTGCCTGTGGCCCTTGGACCCAAAAAGAACAATTTTACTCTCATCAGTCCAAAAAATGTTCCTCCATTTCTCTTTAGGCCAGTTGATGTGTTCTTTGGCAAATTGTAACCTCTTCTGCATATGCCTTTTTTTTAACAGAGGGACTTTGCGGGGGATTCTTGAAAATAGATTAGCTTCACACAGACGTCTTCTAACTGTCACAGTACTTACAGGTAACTCCAGACTGTCTTTGATCATCCTGGAGGTGATCATTGGCTGAGCCTTTGCCATTCTGGTTATTCTTCTATCCATTTTGATGGTTGTCTTCCGTTTTCTTCCACATCTCTCTGGTTTTGCTCTCCATTTTAAGGCATTGGGGATCATTTTAGCTGAACAGCCTATCATTTTTTGCACCTCTTTAGAGGTTTTCCCCTCTCTAATCAACTTTTTAATCAAAGTACGCTGTTCTTCTGAACAATGTCTTGAACGACCCATTTTCCTCAGCTTTCAAATGCATGTTCAACAAGTGTTGGCTTCATCCTTAAATAGGGGCCACCTGATTCACACCTGTTTCTTCACAAAATTGATGACCTCAGTGATTGAATGCCACACTGCTATTTTTTTGAACACACACCTTTCAACTAATTCAACTAATTGCCCAATTGCACAGCCTTAAGAGCGTGCATATCATGAATGCTGGGTCTTGTTTGTTTTCTGACAATCTACTGAACCTACTGGTAACTTGTTTGCCACGTAGCAATAAAAAATATACTAAAAACCTTGATTATTCTGGTTAGTCACATTGTACTGCTATTATTTTGAACAAGACTATATATATATATATATATATATATATATATATATATATATATAGTGACCCCTTACTTTTAAGAAGTAGTGTATTTTCAATTATTCTGTTAGCAATATTAAATAAAATTTGAATTGTTTCCTAACTAATGTCATTACACTAATTTTGAGATCGTTCCTTGCATTCCTATGTTTTAGTTTTAACTATCCTTTTCTATTAATTGATTCAAAACTCTTATTTACATATTTTTTTTCCTCATTCAAAAATGTTGAAGGACATACTCGAGTGGAATTTTTTATATATTAAAATACATGTAATAGAAAACATGCCTTGACTAATTTAACTAGATTATTTATGCTTTGAATTTGTAGATCTTGCATTGAAATGTTTCTAATCTATTTGGCAACACTTAGGTTGCAGTTAGGGCTGGATATCGATTCAGATGTCCCGATTCAATGTTGATTCTCAAACTCTCGATTCGATTCTCTATTTTTTTTTAATGACATTCAGTGAATATAGTTTAAATAACAAATGCTATTGATATTTAATGGTGAATTAATAATAAAAAAAATAATAATAAAATTAAAAACCACAGGCCTGTTTTTTAAACCTATGTTTAGAATACAGGGTCCTTTTTTTAAACAATAATAGGGCCCTATACAATTTTATTCTTATTTTTTTCTGTTAATCAGATGAAGGAATAAAACATTAATTTAATTTATCCTAATCAAATGAAAATTAAACCCTTTTATTTTTTGGCAAAAAAAAAAAATGCTGCATAACAGAGGTTTACTGTTAAAAAAAAGTGATTATTCTTTTACAAATAAAGATTTATTTATATGTATTAGCAGTAGTAGCATTAAGTCTTAAGACTGGTAAATAGTAATATATTCTGACATTTAACATTAATCTAAACTTTTATTTTGACGGGTTGCCATGAGGAACTTGCAGCTGCTGCATATGTGATATGATGGTAGTTTTCTCAAGTGAAACGATAAATTGCTAATCAAGAGAATCTCAGAGCAGCTGAAGATGATATTTGTGTATTCATATCATCATAGTGAGACAGCAGAAGCTGAAAACACAGCGAGCGTCGTCCACGCTTTAGTATGCGTGTAAGTTACATCATGAAAAAAAACAGTTCGCTGCGCCATCCCCCATTCATTAATTGATTGCGGAAATCATGGCGCCTTATGCGTGATATCAAATGCTTCTGCAGATTTATAGCATTTCACCTGAGCATTCACACATATGGCTTTGTTCTTGGTTCTCCTCAACAGTATCTCCGCCATGATATGTGCTGTAAAATGATAAGATTCACATTAATCAGATCTTGTTTAAATGTGTACTGAAATAAATACAGGAAAAGATTGCTTCGTGGCTTTTGAGAATTGATATAGAATCAATGTAATTTAAAAAAAACGATAGATCGGAAAATCTTTTTTTATTGCCCAGCCCTAGTAGCAGTAATGGTATCAACCTGTTCTCCAACCAATATGCTTGTATAGTTCGTTTGTCCAAATCCCTGAAATACGACACATCAGAGCTTATACTACAATTGTGCCCATATTGGCAAAAGGTCGTTTTCATATTAATGTTTTGTATGCTTTTATTTGCCTCTGGTTTGCATTTCGTGTAGCTCGGTTAGTAGTCAATATGTAATCATGCTATCATGGGTTCGATCCCAGGGAACAGACGTGCACGAAAATGTATATGCTCAATAAATCATAATTTAGCATGATTTCTGTGAGGGTTAGGTTTAGGGGTGGGGTTAGTTGTGGTCATTCGAAAGAATAAGCCACCTACAGTAGTAAAATATGTAGGAAATACTGTGAGATTAATTTAAAACGGCCACACATTGCATTTAAATAAACGTGCGTTTTGATTGGTAATGATGTTATACGTCAATTCATGACGACAGATGCAACGCGACTAGAGGGCGCTTAACTTTAAAACGTAAATATAGGTCGTAATAAATGCTTGCACAAACAACCTATATGGTCGTTTTTTGTTGGAGGACAGGCTCAATGGTATATATAAAATAATATATATGGAATTAGATTGGGGTAGATTTAAAGCATTTGAATGTATTCATATCTAAAATTACCTAAATTAATAAACTGATATATCATCTAGCCCTAATTACATAGGGCAGATAGGAACCTGCTAAATGACTACATGCCATTGTGACTGGCGGCTTTACTTGAACATTCTCCACCCAAGCCTTTGTTTGGATCTGAATTTGAATTCATCTCACACAGCTGAGCGCCTGAAACCATCCTTCTCTTTCACTCTCTTTCCTTTTTTGGAAACACTGCCCCTCAGCAAAGTGTCAAAACTCGAATCTAAGTCCTCAGATGTGGCGTTACACAAGCACTTGGGCATGAGGCTGTTTTCTGCAGAAAAGTCACGTATGACTAAGACCGAGCCTTCAGCATCCATCTGCCTGAGATCACCATTCTCCTCCATCCACTGCCCACTCAACAGCTGTGCTGAGGCGGATGAAGGGGACAGAAGCGGCCTACATTATGACTGTCCATTTTCCTCCTGCTGAATAACTACGGTGTAGCATGTTAGTGACAGTGGGTATGCTATGAGAATATCATTGTATTAGACTCCCTGTTTTGCTTGCTCTTAATTACTGCACTGCCAACAGGCACAATAAGGGATGTGACACAGAGCCAAAATGGGCGGGAGAGCAGAGGGAGAGAGAGTGAGAGACGATGGCGCTCGGTTCACCTGTGAACGCAGCGGGGGAACCAGCTGTGCCCTAATGAGAAAGGAGTTACCTCAACACAAGCTCTCACAAAAACAGACTTTTCAAGCTCCATCTCCATTCAGCCCATTCCAATTACCTCACAGCTGCCAGACTCAGCTACATCGACACAAATTAAAAGTAGGACCTGACTGAGCCAGCTGTACATGCCCTGGATAAGACAGGAGCAGGAAGTGGGTGGATCTAAACCGATGACCCTTCCAACCCTAAACTGTTTTACCTCGTGTAAGTCGATTTTATGTTATTACCTTAGGTAAGTGTATCATATATTGTTCCAGTAACACTCATATTCGGCTCTCGCTCTTAATTTTGTAGTCTGTATGTACGTACTGACCCTCAAAACCCTCTAATGGTTCCTTAAATTTCCATCTAAAATAGATCACATTTCTCAAGCCCTTGTTCTGTAATCATTTGCACTCAAAAAACAATATCAATTTTTATAGACGGTCTGAGATGGCCAGGCTCAGACGCTCAAATTCACCTCTATCTCTCCATCTCTATCTCTTTCAGTCATGAAGATACTCGTATTCCACCACGAATACGAATATCTCAGAACAGTGCACCGTCTGTTGTTGTTGCCATGGTGACATGAAGATTCAGCCTGTTCAAAATGATAGGAAATAAAAAACGAATCGCCTCGGTGGCTCAGCTGGGACCTGCAAAGCAAACCATTGATTTCTCGCTATCTGATTTTCCTTTTTCTTTTTCTCCGTGTATCTTTCCTTCAGCCAGTATGACGGAGAGAATGAAAGGGTGAGAGAAAGCACAAGAACATCAAAGTCTGCCAGCTAACTTAGCTGCACTGCTAATGAAGTGTGAATATTCATAGAGAGGTCCTGGTGCTAAATGCAGCCTCAGTTCGCTGAGAGTTGTGTGTTTAAAATTCTGAGAGCTCATACAATGAATAAAAAATGGCCACTGATGCACTGCAGTATTCTCTAACAAGAACAGTTAAAAAAGAAAACAATTATTGCAAGAAACTCAATGGGGATACGCCTGCTAGTATAAGTATATACAGGGCCTCTACAGTATATACACTCACGGACATCCTGTACATGAGTTTCATTTAGATTTAAAAGCGCTAAAAAAAAACATGCAATGAGAGCACAGGTTGAATATCTCAGTTTCTCATCTTCTAATGCCGTGCTGAGATGAGTAATAGAGAATCTGGACCTTTCATTGAAGATGGAAATTAAGATGGCTTCCTGTGCAAGTGTTCACAAATCAGATCAAGAATCATTCTCATTTGGGCAGGTTATTTTAGCACATTCAAAAGCTATACAATGCCTTGGTTACTGTTCTCTTAGTGAACGCAACATAAAATCAAAATGAACCCAGTTAGTTCAATGTTTCATTAATGCTAGTACTGTGAATGGTACTTCGGTGCATTTTATTCCAAAGAAAACGTTTTTTGTCCTCATAAATATTAATTGTTGGATTTTTATTTTGGTTGGTATCACACTTTGTTGTCCAGTCAATTCTAGGTGGGTAAAATCAAGTTTAGTCCTATTTATCCTTTTAGTTTCATGTTTCACTAAGAAATATGAAAAAAAGGCAATTCAAATTGACTTTACTAAATGAAAGGGTTTAAAAAAAATCCAAATGATATTTTAAAGATAAATAACACTGAGGACTTTATACTACAAACATCAAATATTAACAAAGGCGAATGCATCAAGACTGACCGTGTAAGTACTCAAACAACTCTTGACTCACTCTGAGAAGATGTGAGTCACAAGTAGCCACAAGTAACTCCTAGAGGTCATCTAAGTGGGCATAAATAAATCTGCCCACAGACAAAACACGCTGTGACAGACTGAAACTCTAGATTTTATACAAAGAGAGAGAGCGGGCAATCTGCAGACTTCACGCAACACAATACAGACTTGTTGACAGCATACTGAGCTGAACTTTACTGGAGGACAGCACTTGATCTTCACACACTTTTAATGAGGGGCAGAATAAAATGAGATGCAGATCAAAAAAAGGACGGCACAAATGACAGCGTAAGTGGGCATTCGAGATGACCGAAGAAAGCATCTCATTAGAGATGAGAAAAAAAATGTGCATGCCATGATTCGCTGCAACAGATGTGGACATCGGCGACTAACGACGCCGACCACATGCACACTCGCAAAGGCACTGCAACTTTTCTTTCTTTTCCGTTAACTCTCTCCCTGGTGCCCCAATTGCCCCCCCCTCCCTCTCTTTCTCTCTCTCTCTCACTTGCTCTACGTGCAGAGCGCTGCAGACAAATGGTGCATGCCTCTTTCGCAGCATGGATATGACAACATCAAAGACTCTGCATGCGATGATGGCTGGATGGAGAAGGACCGTGAGAAAGAGAGACTACCTGGGATGAGGAACAATGCCACCTCGCATCCATGATGGCAGCCTGGCTACACTGTCTGCTTCCTCTACACAGCTTTGCTGTTCTGTTTAGGTGAGAGTTTGTCCTCTCCCCCTCTCTGATTTCACCGTCCCTGCTCCTAGAGCAGTAAAAAAGCCCCACACCAGTAAAATAAAGTCCACTCTGTCAGATCAAAAGTGATGACTGGAGAAGTCCTACTTTGATAAGCAGATAGGGATGATAAATTGTCTGTGCATCAGGAGAGACTATGAGTGCCTTCTACAGACTAGGAGAGAGAGCGAGAGAGGGAGGGAAGGCGTAAGCGAGGGAGAGGAGAAAACGAGAAAGATACACACGGATAGAGGCGGGAGAGAGGGAAAATACGGTACGACTGCAAGCTGATCACCTGACTCATCTCAGCCAATCGCCATCGGCGCTCGTCTTGAGGTTGCTAAGGGTTTGCTCAGTTGAAGACATTTTTATTACAGCGTTTTTTTTAGAAAAGAGATTGATGTGTGTATATGGAGGGGGAGGGGGGGTTGCACACCTTCTGCCCTGCCATGAAACTCCACAGAGACACAACCTACAATCTAACATCAAACACACATGCACACTCTGAAAATACATTCGAGAAAGGGTACGTTACACAACGGATGGCAAAAGCTCCATGTTTTTATCTCAACCGGCCCTCCTGATCCTCTGGGACCTTGGGTTATTCAGCTCCATCTAAATACCTCTGCCAGCTAAATTAACCAGTTTGAATGCTCGTTTAACTCGCATTCAAATTTGTGCTTTGGGCACGTACACGACCACTGAGAAAGGTGGGGCGGAACAGATAAAGACAAATATGTTTTATTCGCACCATGGTCAGTCTCAAAGGACTCGATTTGACCCCTGCATCTGCAGAATCTGTGCACAGGCACGGGCACGAAATGCAACCATACATTATGAATGTGACAGAATTCATAAAAAGAAACAAAAACCGAGCCAAGGTCTTGACGGCGACGCAGATTAGAGATCACAGGTTGGAATACAAATATCTGGTTCATAATAAAGACTACACAAGCCTTTTGTGAATTAACAGGATCGTCATTACCCAAAAGCACACATATTAATACTTGTTTGGAATCTCTGGAGAGAGAGAGTGAGAGAGAGAGAGAGAGAGAGAGAGAGAGGGACAGAGAGAGAGACAGAGAAAGGGAGGGGGAAAAAGAAACCCATGAAAAGTAGCTGAGCAGCAGTCCATTTTATTACTCGCTTTGTGCCAGTTCAAACAATCATATTGATTGACTGATTTAAGTGGTCAGTGTAAATGAGCACTGGGACAACAGTGCATGCAGGGCAAGTCACCGGATCCATTAATTGGACAGGAGTGGAAAAAAGGCACAGGAATCTGGACCAGTTTAAATCTATATTTGCTGAACATTGTCCTGACCTCATGATGCAACAGAATGAAATGAGTGGGTACCTCATTAGAGTACACGTGAAGCTTTATGCAGGACTGTTGTATTTTGGGAGTTGTGACACACACATGCACATCTAATTGAGGTCAATGTACAACACTTAAAATAAGATATTTATGATAACTACTGGGTAATATATAGGTGCATCTCAATAAATTGATCTTTTTTGCAAAAGATCATTTATTTCAGTAATTCAACTCAAATTGTGAAACTCGTGTATTAAATTCATAGCACACACACTGAAGTAGTTTTTAGTCTTTGGTTCTTTTAATTGTGATGAATTTGGCTCACATTTAACAAAAATATCAACAAATTAGAATGTGGTGACATGCCAATCAACTAATCAACTCAAAACACCTGCAAAGGTTTCCTGAGCCTTCAAAATCTCTCAGTTTGGTTTACTAGGTTACACGATCATGGGGAAGACTGCTGATCTGACAGTTGTCCAGAACACAATCAATGACACCCTTCACAAGGAGTGTAAGCCACAAACATTCATTGCCAAAGAAGCTGGCTGTTCACAGAGTGAAGAGTGAGTCTAGAGGAAGGGTAAAGAAGATCATTGAAGTCCAGTGTTAAGTTTCCACAGTCTGTGATGATTTGAGGTGCCATGTCATTTGCTAGTGTTGGCTCAATTGTGTTTTTTGAAAACCAAAGTCACTGCACCCGTTTACCAAGAAATTTTGGAGCACTTCATCCTTCCTTCTGCTGACCAGCTTTTTGAAGATGCTGATTTCATTTTCCAGCAGGATTTGGCACGTGCCCACACTGGCAAAAGCACCAAAAGTTGGTTAAATGACTATGGTGTTGGTGTGCTTGACTGGCCAGTAGGGGTGTAACGGTACGCAAAAATCACGGTTCGGTACCTACCTCGGTTTTAAAATCACGGTTCGGTTCATTTTCGGTACAGTAAGGGAAAGAAATGCAAACATTAAACTGCAGGTTGTTTATTACTATAAACTTTTTTTCTTACAATTTTTTTACACTTTAAAAAAAAATACTTTTTAATAAAAATAAATATAAAATAAAAAAAGAATAATAAATAAAATACTGCTGCAAAGTTCTCCACTAAATAAAATACTCTGTCACAAACCAATATCATATAATAAAATATAATGAAAAATATAAATAAATAACTATGATTACAGTGCAGCATTACCAATCCCAGCTTGTATGCCTGCTCATATTTAAAAAAATATATATCACTTTTCCAGCATCAACAGTTTCAGTTTCTAGACCTGCTCAGATTTCGTTATAGCGTTGGACCGATCGGATTTGTGGGGTTGAGAAATTTTACTTTATTAGCGGGGCGGGCTGAATTGAGGTAGGAATTAAAGCAAAAAAAGCCCCTACCAAGTATTGAATACATGTACAGTAAATGACATACTTTCCAGAATGCCAACAATTCACTAAAAAAAGATTTTTATTGGTATTATGAAGTATTCTAAATTTGTTGAGATTGGTGGGTTTTTGTTAGATGTGAGCCAAAATCATCACAATTAAAAGAACCATAGACTTAAACTACTTCAGTCTGTGTGGATTTAGTTCCATAATTTGAGTTGAATTACTGAAATAAATAAACTTTTCCATGACATTCTAATTTGAGATGTTTATAGACTAGTTTTGTGATCCCTTGATTTATTTTCCTGGATGTGTGTATATACGGTAATGCTGTTAAACGATTAATCGCAATTTAATTGAATCCAAAATAAATGTTTATATATTAAAACACACACACATACACACACACACACACACACACACAGATATATATATATATATATATATATATATATTTTTTTTTTTTTTTAATATTTACATGTATTTACATGTATATGTTAATATTCATATAATTAATATTACATATAAATATAATTAGTATATAAACAACATATTTCTCAAATATATACGTGCATGTGTATTTATATATACATAATATATGCAGTACACATACATATATTATGTAAACAAAAAAAAATATTTTGGATGTGATTAATCACCATTAATCACTTGACAGCACTAATCTATAGCTTTCCATTAGAAAATAATAAATCATACATCAGCAATATTCTAGACATTTATCATATTAGTTTTATCCCCAAAGTGTTGCTAGGTTAAACAGACATTAGTCTCAGCATCAGACGTCACACCCACGGACCATTGGCTAAACATCTGATGCAAATGGGACACAAAAGTGGAAAAACTTCAGGAGTGTCGGAGTCGTCATCGGATTGGTTGAATTCTACAGTATTTCCACGAGATATGTGTGTCGCATTCTTTAACGTTCCATCTGGAAACAAAGATTACCGTGGCGCCAAACACCCACACCAAAAAAGAAAGCCGTCGTGTTTACAACTGTGATGACGAGCGCTTATCAGGATCAACTAACGCTGGATTTGCAAAAGTATGTGAAAAAGAGATTCACACACACACACACTGTTCGCATTATTTGAAATCACAAAGGCAAAACAAAACAAATTTAAAATCATTTTCCACATACGATTTCCATACAGTATATATTCCCACTATGCTAGAACTCATTTGTAATGACACCAGAACCACACACTGTAAACACATTGCAGTAATTCTCAGTGAATTTTCCCACAAAGAGAAAAAAAAAACTATGACCTATTTTGCATCTGATGGAATCAAAAACACTATGCGCCAACACAGGGCATCTATAAATGCATGACTCTCACGTGGCACACGCCCACGCTGCCATTTTCTAGGCAGAGAAGTGGCGCTTCAGTGCCCTCTGCCCATCTCTAGATCTAAAAGATACCCCGGGCTGTTTAATGACATGAACAGCTCAAACAGTAAATGCTAATTTATTATTTAAAGCCCAGCACATAGCCTGACAGCCTGCTGCAGCAAGATCAGAGCAAACACACAGGTTCCTGGCATGCCAAATCCAATCGAGCCGGACACCACAGCTGCAGATTTGAAGAAATTTCAGAAACAAGACAGACCACATATCCATAAACGAGGTGATGTAACAGGTAAAATGCAGGGAAAGTATACTTCAGAGAAGAAAATCCAAAGAGAAGGAGTGGGACAGAGGATAAGGAAGATAATAAAAAAGCTGTCACTTCTGAACATCAGTCGTGCGGGGGGTAGTCACAAAGGAAATCAACTTCTGATAGAAATATTAAACATCTCATCTGTCAGTCTCAAGCAGACGGTGCATGCATGTGTTTTTTCGAAGCATGTTGGGCTCCTTTGAGACGACCTCAGTTGTTTGTTTGTTGTGGCGGCTGTTTGAACAGAAACGAGTAAAACACAATGCTTCTCCTCTTGCTGGCTTTCGATCATTAACGCTACTTTAAAAGCTTATATGCTCTGAGCCACTGTCAGACAATAGCAGAACCAGTTTATCTGAGGATAATCCAAGCTCCGAACGTCATTTTAAGATTAAGTATGCTCACAGAGCAGATCTGAAGCCATTAAATGAAAAAACTGGTCATGCAAAGTATGCTAAATTATTCCAAAGACTACAGACCTCATTTACACTACACACAAATTTGCTGTATTACAAGCAAATCAATTGATCTGCATGAAATACTATTTCCTTCTTAGCTATTCGTTTGTCAAGCGTTTGTACAATAAAAAATCATCTCTATTATCTACAGTGCCTTTTTCTACAAAGGCCATGCTGACAATCTGGGACTCGAAATCTTTTTTAAAGCTGGAAATAAACTGAAAGTTTTAGGATTTTTATATTTTAAACAAAGCAAGATTATGAAATAAAATAGATTAAGAGCTCACTTATCAAACATTAATTATATTGGTCAGTGCTGTGATGCTCTCCTAGTTTATTCAGAAATATATAAAAAATGCAATTCATATAGAAAATGACTCAAATGCTTTGATATGATTGGTTAGCTCAGACTCCTGAAAAACAATTACATTTGATTAAATATCATAAATAAAATTAATCATACACCACGTTACATATTTAACAATTAGGTGACACTACATTTTTTCTTTAAAATTCCTCAAAACCAGTATCATAAATACAATTCTATAACTTGACAGGTGTTTTAAACAAGATTTTCTCTTCATTTTAAATACACCCCCCTCCATTTCTTTCTTGTGATCACTTTTATACACCACTGACCCATATAATGTAATATATTCAAATTTTAATCAGTAAATTTTTCAGTTCCTCCAATTTATAAACTTTTCATATAGATTGTACAATTAGGTATCTACGCGTCTCACTATTTCTTAGCATAATGCACAGCAATTTTCACACTCTCAAGCACCACTTAAATTCCGTCAGCCCTTCTTCATTCAGATCTCGGCTAATTCGAGGATGCTTAAGGGGGAGACCTCGACGGACACTCTGGAAAAGTGTTAGGAAGATGGAGAGCCCAAGAAATTCCATTAGCTCTTATTACAGAGAGCTCTCCGGTCTAATGGCCGCTCCAGTCTAATGGGCATCACAAAGGCCTGTAATCAAAGAACCACAAACTCCTCTTTGATTTCGCATCCCTCTCTATCCAGCTTTTATCATTAATTAGATATAAAAAAAAAATCCATCTTAAAAAAAAAAGAAGCCGTTGGTTTGGACAGCGCAATTGTGCTGAGAGAGAGAAAGAGATTGTAATGGATGATAATGGAGCGCAGATGGCGCAAACTTAGAGAGTGGTGTAGACGCCGCTGTGCCGAGAAGAAAGGAGTCTCAGATTTCCATGGCAACATTTACCATCATCGACGGTGTGCGGAGGGCAGCGAGCCCACCATTTTGTAATGCAATCCACACACAAGGCCATGATAAGCCAACATCACGATTGAGCACTAATAGATCGAAATATCTGTTATTGCACAACTATCGCTTTCACGCGTCGTGCCTGGAGTGCCCTTCAGCAGGGAGGTAATTTAATATGCAGGGCCAGAATCAGTTTTAACCATATCGAATTACGATTTTATTGTTGTGGAAGCTAAATCACAGTGCGTAAAGTCACGCACGAGGAGACGAGACTGAACTGGCCTTGGCAAGCCTGTCAATCACCCCGCTCAGCCTCCTGCTCTGACATGTAATTACAGCGCCACTGTAATTAGAGCTCACTGTCAGGGTCCTGAATGATGCCTCGCGCTTGCCTCGGAGAGAGACAGACTGGCAAGAGAGAACCTGTGAGTTGTAAAGGAGAAAGCAAGTCCACCTATACGGCGCTCATCTTCCCCACTGATTTCCCCCCTGTTCCATTTGCCTGTGGGTTCTCTCTGTTCATAAAGACTTATTGACTGACTCTAGTGTCCTGGCACTCTCTCTCACACTGAGCCACAGCACATCTTCAAAAGAAACAGGCCAATCACTTTACGTCTGAAAGCAATTGAATTGTGCCGGGCCGAAACCCTTTGGCGGTTCGATAATGTGCGATCCAGCCACGGGCTCGTCTTTAAGCGCCCTGGTCTTAGTCTCGAGGCCTCTTTTGCTTGAGAGAGCACAAAGTTCAGTTTAAACTTGCCTTATTGCTGTCTGGGTCACTTATTGAAACACTACTTTTAATGTTTTGGATGGTGAAAGAGAAACCGAGCGAGTGTACGCGAGAGGAATAAAGAGCGAGTCCGAGAGCAATGACGTAGACGGCCAGTAACAGCACAGAGATTAAACACAACACACGGCCTGTCTCTTGCAATCTAAACGCACCAACCGGTTAAGAATCTTCATGACCTCTTCATGACCTTTTCAGTTCTTGATGGTACTGTAACTGGACAAAATCATTCAAAGCAAGACCTGTTCAAATGAATCATTTAGTCCAGTTTGTCAAATGAAGATTAATTTGCTCAGATATCAGACATCTCTACCTAAAAGCAACACCTAGCATATTGATAACAGAACTAGCACAACATGTTTAATGGCTTGAGAAATTTCTAGACTTTTCAAAGCCAGAAAATCCGTATTTTAAAGGAGCACTCAGCCATTTTTTCCTCATTGAAAATTTTTACACATGAGCAAACAAATTGGAAAAAAGTTTATGTAAACATACAAAATAACATCATGGGCACTCAAATGGGATCAAGACATGATAATGTTAATAATAATACTAGAAAGGTAATAAAAGCTGCTTTATTTAAAATGAAGCAGGGTGCTTCATGGGGGCAGATTTCTCGCACACTTTTGCTTGTGGAAGAAATGAAACGTCTGACAGTAAACAGTACGCTTCATAAAATCAGCGGCAATGCAAACCTTCGTCACTGCATGATAAATCCAAAGTAACTGCCATAAATGTACAACAATCACTGAGTGCATCTGTTAAATTCCCAGTTTATTCCAAGTTTTTCATGAATGCAAAACCCTAGTGTTTTCCCATTCATGTCACAATCTGACAAGGAAGAACAAAAATATACCGAACCCCAGCATCAGCTTTCACAGAATAGTGAAGTAGAATAAAGTGGCCGCTGACCTGTGGAGTTGTGGTCTGCTTGCCCTGCCGGTTGGATGCAGTCGTAGTGGTGATGTCGGTGATGGAGGGCGACG
Organism: Carassius gibelio; assembly: GCF_023724105.1. NCBI lineage: Eukaryota > Metazoa > Chordata > Actinopteri > Cypriniformes > Cyprinidae > Carassius > Carassius gibelio. The sequence goes on from NC_068407.1 coordinate 10,882,352, forward strand.
TTTCTGAGCGGTTGCCCGTGGCGGAGGCGCTGGACTGGGGTGTAATAGAAGAAGAGGGCATATCTCCCACCAGCCGAGCGCTACCCTCCACACGTACGTTGGGGTCGCCCTCGGCGGCCATGTTGAGCACTTTTAGGCCATTGTAGTACAGCCCCGAGAGCTGGCCCTGGAAGGGCCGACTGCCCTTCTCCCAGCCTCCGATCTTTATGGTAGTCTGACTGTTGAAGATGGTGAGCTGCCGACCTGCCGGGGAAGAACGTTACAGAAAATACAAGGGTGTTCAACAGCCCGCTCCCCCACGTCATAGAGACGCACACATACACATGCACACGCTAACAAACAGACACGCACACGCACACACACGCACACACACGCACACGAAAACAGAACTGATGGAAGTCCTGATGGTAAAACACACAACAACCGTAACCTTATTTTCCCCGGGGATCATGAAGCAATAAATTACACTAATGCTAACAGCAACACTGGTAATTTATCGACTGTAATTTAATGGCTGCTGTTGGCACAAAGTAAAAAAATGAAGGGGATGAGAAAGCTGGGTCCCAAAACAAATCAATGGGACTTTGCTAAAAGGACAATCAAATACATACTAAGATGAGAGACAAAATATTCTTCATCTGTAGAAATTACAAATTTCCCCCTTTTTTGTGTGAGAAAATTACTGGTAATCCTTAAATACAGCAGTTTATTGCAAATCACAAAGCCTGTATGCACAGGTCGAGCAAATTTTATTGAGATTGCCTTTCAGCAAGGGCATTGGCAATTAAAATTAATTAGACTGAAATAAGGTTTATGTGAGAATGGCTTTACAACTACATGAGACATTACAAATGATTCATCATGGTTATAATTCCATTGAAAAGGGAAAGCAAGAAAACAAGCAAACTTGGAAAACAAATCACTTTGAACGATTCAATTTGTTACATACATTGCAGCATGCATTCAAGTCTTTTCCCTACTTGTGTGTTTAACTTGCTTGTTAAAGGGACTTCATATCTGATGCCAATAATCATTGAAGCTATTTAAGAGACATTTGCTTCGAGATTTTAACTGTGCACTTTAGCAGCTTCCAAAAGAAATATGTTTAGCATGACAAGATATGCATATATACATTAAATAGTGTGTGTACATCACTATGAATTCAAATAATTTCCACTGTGGACATGTACTTTAATTAGTCATTTAGATTATTACAGCTGCAAAATAACATTATTTAAATAGGTATTTTAATGATGTAAACATATTTTGTTAATGATTAAACTAACTTCAGTTATCAGTATATTACCAGTCCCTTTAACCTCTGACAGGTTTACAAGTACAGTATAACAACACATTATTGAATTGTACAGTGCATATATTACAAACTACATTTGTTTAATTTTTAAACTTGGTTATACAGGGGATTTATGTTTTAGATGGTTTATTTGCTGTGCAAAATATCACTTGCTTATGATCAAATTATCTTTTATTTAAAGTTTTAATCAGTGTTTTTACCTTTGTCGAGTAGCCATTCGTCAACTACTCGACCAAGCCGATATGGGATTCGCTGTCTAGCAATCGCCAGGCGTTCGTTATCAATGTTGCCTTTAAAGTTTAAAGAGACATTACATTGTTAAAAATCTGAAAGGTCAAAGATTAAAACCTACAGTGAGACATATACCTTAACTGTCTGTTTTTTTCTTCTTTTTTTTCCTCTTATTTTCTCTCTTTCATTTTTTTTTATTTGGAACACCAAGGTTGCATACATAAGAATGATGAAGCTTTTCATTCAAATTAAAATTTAAGCAAACAAATTAACCCTATTTTAATAGAAGCACTATGTTAAATATTCACCTACTCTTCACTCACCAACCAAACTCAATCACGTTTATACACAATATCACTCCTTTACATAGTACATTTACAAAATAGTAATCTTTTAAATCTTTTTAGCAATTTTTCATCTAGTTATACATGAAAACTAGCTCATTTTAATCGAAATATTGACATTACAGTACATTCCAGCGTTTTGCAACCAATTTGATTTTAGCTTCACATTTGCTATCTAATCTAAAAAGTCTATTTTCAGTCATTTTTGATATGATAAATCTCACATTATCAGATCACAATACATTTAAAAACATCAAAGTAGCAGAAAAAACACTCAAAGGATTAAAGCAACAGGAAGATTATCAGTTCATCAGTAATGCATGTAAGATCAGCTCATGTTCATGTTCCCCATGTGAAGTTGAAATTGCTCTGACAAAAGCTTTGACCTCAGAGATGTCTACAGTATATGCAAACATTTAGATGCTTGTTTCGCTACGGTGAGCGCCACGTGATCTCGAGCAGAAGCTGTGCTTAAATGCAGATATTTATGCAACATGTCCAGGTTTAACCAGGTACGGTAGCTCTATTGAATTTAGATTATTTGAAAACATTTACTTCACTCCCATTACGGCCCACACATAATTACCACTCCCGACTTCGCTGGAAAATTCAACATGAAACCTGACTTGCTCAGATTTCCAAAGAGTATAATTACGCCTCACAATTTTTACTCTATGAGCTATTAACTCGTTATTTGTCAATCAGAAAGGAATCTCGCTCTCTCTCTATGTATAAAAATGTTTCCTCAATGAGAAAATCAGCCTGAAAGGCTATGATGTGAGAAATTCAGTGTGAGAATTACCAGCAAATTTCCATTCTAATGTGTTCTCGTTTCTTATATACATATGCACAAATACTGACAGAATTGAAAATTCTATCATCAAACCTGTAAGACTTGCTTTCTTCGGTGGAACACAAAAAGGAAAATCTTGTAAAAAAATATATTGGATACTCTTTTTCAAGTAATGAAAGTGAATGTGAAATATCCCCATGAAATATCTTGTTATATCTGAGTTAGATCTTTATTCGCACTAATTATGTGGAAAATAGCAGCAAAGACATGAGTCAAACAATTTCCTTTTGTGTTCTGCAGAAGAATGAATATCATACAGTTTTGACAAAGCAAGGTGAACAATTTTGACAAATTATTCATTTAAAGCACCAAATTTAAGCTTATGCCACCTCACGTGAGTATGACTGCTCTAGTCGACAGCACTTTTGAGGTAAAGCTCTTTATTCTGTATCTGACACTGAAATGACATGACTAAATTGCTTCTCAAACACAGTACAATACTGTTTTTGATGGGTGATTGCAGAAGAAGAACACCTGTGGACAAGGAAATAAGCCTTCCACAGGGCTGCACGTAAGGACAGGTGAAGTGCTTGACTCTAGATTTGAGTTTGAGAGCGCCAATATTCTGCTGTGAGAGCGGAAAGAAGTTTGAAACTCAGTCCCCCCCTTTCCTTTTACTTTCATTCATTTGTATTTTTTCCCCTTCTTTAATTCCGTCATTTTCTCCCTCCTACCATGTGCAGTCGGGTCTAACTGTGATTTATGTCCACTTGTGCACTTTACCTAGAGTAATCAAGAGTGAAAGGAGTCATTTTTCTCAAATCATAGCTTAAAAGAAACAAGACAAGAAGGGGGAAAAAGCAATAGGAGTTCTTGAAGCGGGATGGTCCAGATGTCTAAGGGCAAGTTGTGTGCATGATTGCACAAACACACGCACGCACACCCACCCACTCACACACATACATACACATGCAGTGGTCATGTTCTGTTTAAATGAGGGGCAGTTGCCTGAGGCGTTCTTGGGTAAAGTGAAAATGACTGCCTAGTTAGCTTAGCATGCTAACAGTCTGAACACCCTTTCTTTGTAAATATTAGACATTTTTATTATAATATTTTTTTAGACACTAGGCATCTAAATAATAATAATATAAAAACACATTTCTGTTGTTTTAGATCTGTTCTGCATCCAGTACACAGTGATTTTCAAGGACAGCAACAACATCTCAATTTGTCCCTCCGCCAGTCCAAACCTCACGCTGTGGCCATTTTGTGCCCAGCAGTAGCTGTGTGGTGGTAATTCTGTCAGGAACATTCTTTTTTTCTTTTATGAAAAAGGTGTACTTAAGTGCTAATTGCGTCCATTTAAGAATGTCTACAACTGGACATAAAGCATAGGTGATTTTAGATGCTATATAGAGGGTTTCGCCCCTCACCTTTCATCAAAGTGCTTTTAAAAATCTGTGATTTTCTGAGCTGTCAGAACTCTTAAAAGTCTTTCCATCACATTCACTGAAAGTATGCAGTATGTTTCACTTTCAATCCTTCCTTTAACAGTCAGAAACATTTTTACATTAAAGGGATAATTCACCTAAAAATTAATATTGTGCCATCATTTACTCACCCGCATGTTGTCCCAAACCTTTATGACTTTTGCTGAACACAAAATATATTTTCTTTGTTAATTAAGATAAATATAGAGTGTATATATATATATATATATATATATATATATATATATATATATATATATATATATATATATATATATATATATATATATATATATATATATATATATAGTACATTGAAAGTAAGTGGGATCCTGTGTTGATTTGGTTTCCATTTAATATAAAAACAGCCAAAAATCTAGTTCTGCAGAAGAAAAAGCTTGATGGCATAATATGAATTTTTGGGTGAAATATTCCTTCAAGTATCATCTGTCCTCCCAGTCAGTTTACGAACAAAGACCTCCCTGTTCTACTAAAATAACAATAAGCAATACAAAACACTCCTGATGTACATTCAGTGACATTTAGATGTTATTTTGATAAGTTTTATTTTATTAATTTTCTTTTTTCAAGTAAAATGGACAAGACTTCAGGGAGATGAATTGAGCAGGGAGTTGAATAAGTTTCACAATGAAAATTCAATTTCTTAGTTTAATACATTCTTTATTGCTATTTGTTATTACTACATTACAATTGCATGACAATCCAGTCGTTTAGGTTAAAGAATGATAGCATAGGTTAAGAGTGGGTGGAAAAATTGCATGCTTTCTTTTTATGCTAAAGCTATTTTAGTTACAGAACTTATCGTTCAAGATAAACAAGCTCCCCATTTTGTTCTCCCTCGTTGTCAATTTAAATTCAATGCATTTATTATCTCGTCTAACGCAGAGCAGAGTCAATCAAGCGCTGATTAAAATGAAGCCGTCATGACTAGTTTTCTTTTTTTTTTAAATATATTTCAGTGGAAAAGTTTCTTCCATTCTGCCATGGACATGAGATGCATTAGTATTCAGACAATCACTAGCGCACCCCTCTCTAAATCCACAGACACAATGGAAACAGGAAGCTGAGAGAAAATGGCACATTACATTGGCTCCATTTTAACAAGCAATTGTCTTCCACTCCAAATAAAAGACGCTGCTGATATTTGGGTTGTTTGTTTACACTAAAACAATGAGTGGGTCTCGGCGAAGAAAAACAGTACCTCTTTTTCCGTGTCTGTTTCTATTTCTATCCCTCTGTATTCTTTATAGTTCTGTTTCCAAGAACTTATGTGTGTTTCTATGATATTTTTTTATTGTATAGTGTATGTCCTAGTTTGTCTGAGTTGTTTTAAATACAAAATGCCAACTCTTGGTTTTAGGATAATCCTGTTAAGATTCTTACGGTTCTCCCGATTAAATTATACAAAATGCAATTCTGTGCAACCAGTCAGTGTATCAACAGCCGAATCTAGTGCGTCTCACGATTATACATTTGCATTTTCCCAGCACATTTTGAATTGAATGACAAGCCGTATTGAACGCAATGATGAGCAACGGACGACAGCGGAGCATTTATGGGAAGCATGAGATTTTCCGAGCTTCATTACCACTTCAGTCGTCGAACACTCGACATTTCAACAGTCTATCACGTCTGCTCCCAAGAAGAAAGACGTTTGCGAAGACCGAGAGCAAATAATCTCTGTAAAGGAAGAGATGGTTTAAGAAGAGCTTGAAGGAAGATACAAATTAAAAGACTAATACAGCCGCCTCCTTTTCATCATGATTGACAAACGAGTGCAATGGGATTATTTCTCATCGCTGATCTCTTGTCAAGCTTTTGTCAGGGCTTTTCAGGCGACTGAGAGGCTGGCGAATTTGATAACCCTGGATCTGACATTTTCAGCCTTCTAAAGCCCCAAGAGCAATCATCTCTGCTGACATTTGGAAAGGATACCAGGGTTACCTTTTTTTAACAGTGAGAAACCACAATCACAGACAAAGGCATTTTGTCCTTAACCCTGTGATTCAGACTCTTTTTCCTGAGCTCTGCCAGCCTTTTATTGTTCCCATTGTGAATAGCTGCATGGCTGAGATTGTGTGTGTGTGTGTGTGTGTGTGAACATGCGTATAAAGGCTGAGGGCTCTTACCCGTTGGGTAGCGCTCAATGACTGGCAGATCATCCACCTGCAAGGTGGCGTTACCACCACTTCTCGTAAAGCGAACTATGTGGTACTTTCCATCATTTACAAACTTTGAGGTTTCTTCGATGTTTATGTCATCGGTGCCCACATTGAACACCACTTTGATATTGCCTCTTTCCTGTAAAAATAGAGAGAGAGAGAAAGAAAAAGAGGGAGGGAGATAAAGAAAGAGAACTTTAAGATTATATCATAGTCATTCTGTTCTGATTCACTCCGCCAACATAAAGTGCTCAGGTTATATGCACTGGCTTATTTTAGCATATGAACATCACATTTAATGACCATCACTCTGTCTTAGCAACCTTGCGGAAGACAATTTTTGATTATTAATAAAGGCTCTCATAGAGAGGCAGCTGTACTCCATCTTAACTGGCAGAATAACAGATGTACCGAATTTATTGAGGACCAAACAAGGTGATAGTTTATCAGCCTGGGCACAATTTCTCCTGACAGCACAGTGCATCAGAAAGATTTACCACTGCTTTAATTCGCCAGAAAAAAAAAGCGGCATTCATATTTAATAACGAAAATATCTATAATTTATGTTTTAATGAGCCCATTACATGAAGGAAATGGATAGCAATAAAGAAACCGGCATGTATTTTTTTCCATTTTTGAAGTTTTGTGATTTTCTTTCGATAATAATTAGTGGGGATATATTTGTTATGTCTGTGTATATAGAGAGAATACCACGGTTTTAGTTCAAACGTTTAGTAAATCTTACATTAAATCAAATTCAGTGTGTATTATTGCATTTGCAATGTGATATGTAAGTGATAAAGTACAGTCAGCCTGTCATTATGACAAAATAAATCCTGACAGGTTGATCAGGACACCATCATTCAGCAGGAGCTCTCGTATCACCCTAAAGCAGTTTATTTTGGATTAATGACCGGCTGACTGTACACCATCCTGCTCATTACATGATTACTTACCAATTAAAGAAATAAATGGACATGAAATATTGATTGCAGCTGAAATTATTCAATTACAAGAAAGAAAATGCTGAGTGATATGAGAGACGTACTGCAGCTGATGCTTTGTACAATGTTCATTAAACAAGCCACTGCGGATTATACAAAAACATTATACAGCTTTGTGGAAAACTGCAGTTCAAAAATTGTAAAAGATGACAGCTGCACTGTATAACTGCCTGTTGTCTCTCATATCACAATGTATCCTCTTTCTTAACATTTTGTAAAATAATTTCAACTCAATCCCCTTTGAATCAGATACAAAACCCTTCAGCTTCTGATTTCTAATATATATATATATTTATATATATATATATATATATATATATATATATATATATATGCATATATGCATACAACACAGATGGAATCTGCCATTTTAAAGGAGGTGGCATGACTGTTGCAGATGTCAAAGTAAAATTTGCTGTGCCACACATTAAGCCTTGTAAACTAAATAATACTACTTTTTCATTCCTGTTCATGTTCAAAAGTTTTTCAACAGGCCTGCAGGCGGATAACATAATCGAATCACAGGAAATCACAGGAAAAAATAACCTTATAAGATTTTTCCCTCTTGAAATCAGTGCCTCAAGGCAATATGCTGGTCATACAGAATAATGTGTGACAGTCTCAGTGAAACGGAATCTAATCTGTATTCTGATGCGCTGCTTGTCATTTTCAGTGTAAATTCTCATCGATGCATGTTTCTGTCTTATTAATGCAAGCAGTGAGAGTGAAATAACTCTGTGTGGTTCACATCCACACCACTAGATGGCGACAATCCTTAATGGTTTCCTATTTGATGCAGCTCAGTGGGTGGGATTGTCTTTTGCTAATTACAATCAAACGTATTCATGTGCAAACAATCTTCTCTTATGAAAGCACATGCTAATAATACTCACTCGATCCACTTGCTGCTCGTCTTATATAAAACAGTAGCTATGCCCACTCTATGCTCTCCTTGATGACCTGTGTGCCCACATGCACTACTTAGTTAACTAAAAACTTGTTGCAAACTTGTTAGAAACATTATTACAAGCCTGCACATGAGCACAAGCAATGGTGAAAATTGTTATTTGACATATTTACAACAGATGGAGGCCATTAGTTTAAAAAACTCAAAAAAAAAAAAAAAAAAAGGCTGCTGTGGGAACTAGTCCTTTCGACTGATTTATTGCAGATTGCAAAAGCTACATGTGGCATTTCAAAATAATGAAATGGGGTGTGTATGAGAAGATCCCTTCGTGAATTCCCCTAATTCACACCTATCTGCCAGAAGAGAGCAAGGAGAGGACAAATCGCAACACCAGACTTCATTATACCCTCCCAGGAGATGTGTGTTTTTGTCTGGATACTCACAAGCTCTCTTTTTCTGACACACGCACACACACACACGCCCCATGTTGTCATCTCCAGCTGGATGCTCCTTCCGCCTCTCACACCCCATAATGAAGACAGATTCTGCCCGTTAGCCCTATCCTCTTCCCATCACCGGGAACAATGGGGCAGCGTCTCCTTCACCCTCCTCTGTGCTCTCTAACAGTATTTCTCCAGGGCCAATCTCTCACTCCCTGCACATCTTTTCAGCTTTGTGGTCAGAGCAGTCATGTGAGAGCTTGGCCCACACTCCAGTGGGCTGTGACACGCCACGCCCTCCTCTAATTGGAGAACGACCTCTCTTTCACCCTTCCGTCCAGGCCATCCTTTGGGTAGCTGACCTCATTCTTCTTTCGATGAGGCGGCTGGGACCAGCACCAAGGGTGGTAGGCTTTTTGAATTCTCGGAAATGACAGCGTTGACTCAATCACATCAGGCAAGGGGGAATGTGTTAATGGTAATGAAGATACTTTTAGATTTAGTTTTTTACCTAACTTGTTTTTCACATTGATTTAAATAGGATAATCTTATACCATATTGACATAAAAATACAAAGAGTAAGAAAATATATTCCATTTGTTGTTATCAACAAAATTAAGGGCATTAATATTACATTGCAAGGTTTCCCAAACTGGGTTTATGAAGGTTCTGCAGGGGGTTTATGAGTTTAATGAAAAGCTAATAATTGATTAAATGTGACACTGGACCACAAATCCAGTCATAAGGGTCAATTTTTTGAAACTGAGATTTATACACTGTCAGAAAGCTGAATAAACAAGCTTTCTATTGATTTGTTAGTACAGGAAAATATTTGGCTGAGATACAGCAATTTGTAAATCTTGAATCTGAGAGTGCAAAAAAAAAAAAAAAAAAAGAAAAGAAATAAACAAATAAAAAATTCGAAATATTGAGAAAATCATTTTTAAAGTTGTTCAAATTAAGTTCTTAGCATTGCATATTACTTTTAAATGGAGTTTTAATATATTTATATATTTACAGAAGAACATTTACAAAATATCTTCATGGAACATGATCTTTAATTAATATCCAACAGATTATTGGCATAAAAGAAAAATCAATAATTGTGACCCACACAATGTGTTGCTGGATATTGCTACAAATACACCCGTGCAATTTATGGCTGGTTTTGTGTTCAAGGATCACAAATCATAAGAATGTTACGTTAAAATAAATATATTTTAAAATGAATCAAAATATAACATTCACTGATTTTTTTTTTATATTTTATTTGTTCATCTGCATGTCATGTGACACGTCATAGAAGCATGAACATGCAAATGTAATATTTCACTATTAAAATATTTAATCCAATAAAAAATATATTAGGTGAAAGAGAATCAGATGACAAAATATTTGTGCCTTTTTAATGTGTTTGAAAGACAAACACCATCCAAAGTAATGCACGGTAAAAAATAAACGACTAATTGATAATTTAAATAAATTAGTGTATAGTTGATGTAATTAGTTGATGCAATGTTGAAACACTTTTTAAGCCTGAAATGATTTTTGTAAATCCAGATGCCACCGAACTAATGACAGATCTCTGTGTAAATGTCCACAAAACTGGAAGACCTTCTGAGTGTCTAGAAGTGGTAGGCTATTTTAGAAAGGAACATTTAAATTATGAAAAAAAGGAATCCAGGGATAATCAATAAAATATGAATAAATGATTGCTATCGTGTACATGGTATGTAATCTTGTAATCCATAAAAAGTAACTGTAGCCTGATTACGAATATTTTAAAACGTAATTTAATCTAATTACTTTACGTAATCCAGATTACATGTAATCAATTCTGGAAATGTGTAAGCATTTTTTGAAGTTGGAAAAGGGGGCTCAGACTTTCACAGGGGCTTCTTCCTGCAACTTAAAGTGGGCATAGTTTAAGAGAGACACCCTACGCCCTACATTCAGTCCCGGGTGTGATAGTGTCCCAGATTCGCAGAATTTCTATAAAAAAAAAAAAAAAAAAGAAAGAAAGAAAAGAGAGAAGGCGGCTCTATTATGAATGCCTTAGGGGCTAAACATACTGGAGGGGAGAGCAAAATTGAGCCGTGACACCAAATCCCAGATTATCACAGAATAACAAATGTTTTGGGTGCTGTGCTCAGGATTCTGTGTTCGGTAAATGATCCCTAAAGCGAGCGAAGGATGGGGTGTCATTTAAAAGGAGGGCCTGGTTCCACACGGCTGCGTCTTGGCTGTTCCTGTCCATCTCAAGCTTCAGGTCACCTCTCCACTGAGGCCTGCAGTGCTGCTCTAAATATAAAGAACTAATACAACTGGATTCTCATTAGACTCAGTGGGGGTTGTTATAGCAACACTGTTCTCTAGGGTTCTCTCGTTTCTTGTAGGCAATTAGATGACAACCACGCTGCCATCCTGATTGACAGAGCATTCATCTACTCTGGAACTGCAGCAGCCTCCTCTTGCCAGACACAAAAATAATTCAGTTGTTCTTAACTTCACAATATGTAGTTTAGAGCTGTACGTTTCTTCTGCTTATAAAATATGCTTGTTATATTTATGACTTAATACAAGACACTACAGGTCATAATCATCACCATACCCCAATTTGCATATTCATAGTACATTAAGTGAATTTTGTATTACAAGTTTTTTAAAATGTTGTTTAAATATGCAAATGAGCCATTACCTATTTAAAATACACTCATTTGCATACATTTGTCAGGAAATCTGAATATTGGATAAAGCCAGGTTAAAAATTTGTTTTGTTGATATATTAGAGATAAGTGTTCTCACAGAGGGGATTCAGAATATTTTCAACCCTCTAAAAATACTGTCAATAGCCAAAAATAATTATTTTGACCAGGAATGGAATGTAGTTTAGTGCATATTTCTGGTTTGTTCTTGAAAAAAAAAGAAAAAAAAAAAAGAAGAAAAAAATACTTTTATTTAAAAAAAACTTTAAAGATCAGTATTGTAATTGAAATCAACAGACTTAAATATATATTATGGAAGGAAGACAAGTTGTGGTGGCACAATCTTAAAATTGACTGGTGCTTTAAAAAAGTGGCAGTTTACCAAAAAAAAAAAAAAAAAAAGCTCTATTATCATTTACTCACCCTAACTGTCATTCCAAACCTGACTTTTTCCCTCTGTGAAACACAAGCTGTCGATAAGCTGGAGCTGTTTTTTTCTATATAATAAATGTCAATGGGGTCCAAAACCACCCCATTGACATCAAAGACAGTTTCCTTGGTTCCACAAAGAACGCTGCACAACATGAGGGTAAATTATGACAGATTTTTCATTTTTTTGGGTGAACTATCCCTTTAAGCTCTAAATAAATCGATGGAATAACTGATATTAATAACAGGCAGAATGTTCCATCACGAGCAGCCAAACACACACATGCACACACACACTTAGGGCTGGGACGGTTGCACCAGAAACCTGGAAGACAGAAGAGGCACTAATGATGTGTCTTATTTAGGTAAAGGTGCAGGTAGAAGCTTATGGTGTATGACAGAGTATGTGTACCAAATCGGGGATCCTGATCTGCCATGGTATTCAGCTTAAATGAGCTGGTGCACCCAGGAAACTACAGCCACTTTACATAAAGAGCCTCTCAGTAATGCTCAGGCTAATACCAAGGGAATGCATTTAATTGGATAGAACACCCAGACATGCAATATCTGCTCTCATAAATAACTTGTGTTTGATATTAGATCAAAATATCACACCGTGTGTGACACACTCCAGAGTGCATGTGCCCTTATGTTTGAGAACTGCAGGTTTAGTGGAACAGATAAATGTGTTTTGTCCACAGAATAATTCCACTTTGGCAAGCAGTTCTTGTTGTTTCACCCCCTCCTTCTCCTCTCTTTATTTGTGTCTCTCTCTCTCACGCACGCCAGCATTCGCGCGCTCTTGCAAACTCTCTTTATCTTCTGGTAAGGACTGGATCTGGTGAGATCATGAATCTTTTTGGCAGCAGAGAATTCTTTTCCAAGTTCTCTAAAAAACGAAAATAGCACTCTGTCCTTGTTCCTCCCGAACCTGAAAACCACATGCTTTCATGGGCGTTGTCTACAGAAGCTATCCAAGACGTCATGCATATTGTCTCCCTACTGCTGAGGGAAAAAACACAAAAGGCATACAAATACAAACGGCGGCCTGAATGCAGTATCTCTCGCAGACAATATCATTTCATATTACAATCCACATATCTAAGGCAGACTGCAGCGCTGCTATTTTTGTAGTGATCCTTGTCAACCCGTCACTGGGCTTCAATAGTAACACGTTCTTTCATGCATTGACTCTAATCTGAAGAAAAAAGCGTCGTAAATATTTTTTTTTTAAATGCAGAGGAACGAGTGGGCTGGGTTTGTCACAAAGAGAGCGTTTAAAAGAACACCTGTCTCTTTTATTTTGATAAATAAATTGAAATATTCGGCTTTCACTTCTTCTGCCATCTGTCTTCAGATACTAAAGATAGCAGAGGCATGGTTTGCCATATGGTGCACTTTTTCAAGAAAAAATGGCTGACGAAGACCAAACATTAAATCGTCTGTGGCCAGTCAAACTGTTCTCCACGCCACTCGCAAATTGCATAATGACCTGGCATATAGTTTGACGGTATGTAAAAATGACAGAGTGCATGAATGATTTGTACTCAAATTATGCGGGTAAGTGGATAGAGGAAGCAAGTGTCGCTGAGTTTCGACTGAGAGAAACAAAATGGCATTTTTCCAAAGCCCTGGCTGTTTCTATCTAAGCTGCTGGGTGGGGACAGGCTTAGTCCGCACTGACGGTATGAGGTCAGCAGACACTTTGCTGTCACTCAGAGCCATGTCACACGTCACTCATGTCTGACCAGGTATGTCCTGCCCACTCAGACACAAGTGAAGCAGAAAATCAGCATCTGTCACTCTCTTTCACTTTCACCTCCATCCAAATGTGAGTGAGTGTGCATGCATGTGTGAGTCTCCCGGGCTGTCCGGAGTCACTTTGACTGGAGACATCTAAAGTATATACAACATATACAACAAAATATGGGGAATTTATATATATATATATATTGAACACAAAGAGTGATTTAAAAAAAATATATATCCAGTTTATTCTTTTTCATACAATGAAAGTGAATGGAACTTAATCTGTAATGCTCTACAACAACAAAAATGCAGCATAATCTTGTCCATATAAACTGTGTTCTATATTATATCCAGTCTTCTGCTGCCGTATGTTTTGGCATACGAAAGTCTAAAATGTAAGTTATGAAAGTTAATGCACTGATCTCTGTTTAATGGACTACATACACTACTGTTGAAAAATGTGGGTCTTTTTTGAAATAGTAATTTAGGCTTTTATTCAAAATGCATGGAACACTTTCAAAAGCAACATTAAAGACTTCTACATAATAAATGCTGTTTTTATTTATTTTTCTCACAGTTTCCACAAAAAATAAACAATTATTAAGCAGCACAACTGTTTCCAACATTGATAATAATAATAAAAAAATGTTTCTTGGGCACCACATCAGCATATTAGTATAATTTCTGAAGGATTGTTTCACTGAAAACTGGAGTAATGCATGCTGAAAATCCAGCTCTGCTATCACAGAAATAAATATATTAAATAAATATATATCACATTTTAAAATATATTCAAGTAGAAAATATTAACATTTTTTAGTATTATTTCAAAACATTACTTTTTTTTACTGATTAAATAAACGCAGCCAACATTAAAAATCATACCGAACCTAAACTTTTCAATGGTAGTGTCTACAAAAATGGCATATTGATGCATTACACTATTGGTTCTCTCATCATAAAATGTCTTTAGTGGTAATGACACCACTATAATCAAGACTGTGATAGTATATGTTTATATAAAAAAAAATGTTCATGATTTTTATTTTTTTCTTTCAAAAAATTTAGTCTCCATTCACTTCCATTTCATTCTTCAAAAATTCACACTTTGTGCACCATGGAAGAAAAAGTCATACGAGTTTGAAACAAATAGGGTGAGTAGCAATTTTTGAGTGAACTATCCCTTTAACATGGTCAATGTCATCTCAGCACAGGTGTTCTCTGAAAGCTGTTTCCTTTCACATCCTTTCTCTCCTTCTCTCACACACACATTCCCTATCCCCCTGTCAGTACTACTGTTCACACCTCTGTACCTCTCACTGCTGAGTTAGCTGTGATCCTCACCATTCTTCAATTGGACTGATGTGCTCATTAGACTGCCCACACGCTCACACACACCCACACACACACACACGCTTACACACATGCTTACACACACACTTTTGGCATTGAGAGTGTGAGAGGTCAGAAAGTGCTAATGATTTGGTCAAACCCCAGGGGTATAATCACTTGGCTTTGACTCGTTTACAGTCATCATCCATTTCTCTTTCACTCCTGTCTTGCTTGGCGGCTTGCACGGCTGCCACAAATGACCGGGCGGTCCGCAGGGCATTTGGCCATGGGTTCGAGCAGCTGGCAAGCTCATCTTGAGCAGAAGAAATGTATTTAATAGGCCATTACCCCTTAAAATGTGCCGTTATGCTGAGTGAAAGAATGTATACCAATGGGTTTCTTTTCTGTACAGTGCCTGTCTCACCGTTCCTTACAGTTCTCGCTCTCAGTCTTATTTCCCTCTCGCTCTCTCTCTGCATGAGCAAGTGGCTCAACGATTTGGGGTGAACGATGACTAATGATAATCCCCAGTGATGGTGATATGATGAGATTTAAATGAACTCTGTCACAAATGGTTAGGGTCATACGCAGAAATGGGGCGGGGGATTGAGGAGGGACGCCACTGTCTGTTTGAAAAATCAGGACATCAAGGGCCGCTCGTTAACATGGTCAATGATCCTAAGTTAATTCACTTTCAGAAAGGCAGTCTCTGGATAATGATATCCTCCCAGCCTACAGACAGGTTTATCAAAACATTCCGTTACATCACTGAACAGTCTTGCCATTAATGTCAATACTGACATACTTAATCTTGTCAGTGCCTTAATAGAATTTACGAAAATGGAAGGGACATTTTTTCCCCTTGTTAATTATGGGGTAAAAACGGTACTGGATATCTATAATGATTTCAACTGCTTTATGGATGGTTAGTGGTGTAGGTACAGCTAATTTACCCTCCTACACAAGGCTGATTCATTTAGTAAATACCTTTTATGCTGGCTTAGCAGTCATCAGTTCAACAAGCATCAAAAATGGCAGACGAAGCACTGCAGAGACTCCACCAGTCACACATTAGAATTAGCCTAGATATCCACCGCTAATCGCATCAAGACATTAAGGGCCTTTAATTTGCTCATAAACATTCCCTGCCATCCCTATGCCAAAAAGCCATATATCAGTCATGGATGCCTGATTAATTGTCACGCCAATATATGGAAATATATAATCTGTGATAATCTTAATTACAGGCATTATGTAAAGTGTTACATATCTTGGACTTACGCAACTCCTGCAAGTTCATTTTATGATGCATTTCACGAAGACATCACTGCTACTTACCACCTTGCATTCTTAAGTCAATATCTGAGCTGAGATGAGAGGAACACAATGTTCTGAGTACAGGAGATGGTAAATCATAACCCAGTCTACTGGGCATCTGATATCACAAGCTCTGAGCTTGTGTGATTTTTCTGATTGATAACACATACTGAAACAACATATCCATGCTGCAAATTTACATAGGGCGCAGGGTTCGAGAATAAAATGTATTACAAAAATAAAAACCTTACCAAAATCTCTTTTCATTTTTGTCAAGAAATATTATTGAGGACTGCTGTACATGACTCTACTACGAGAGCATTCATGTGTGCATTTGCCAGATTTCAAGAGTTCAAATCCCTGAATAAGAGCTTCTCTGTTACAAGGAAACATCTTCTGCCCAGTGTTTTATTTATTTTTTGCAATCTGGCAACCATGCGCAGGTGCTTGCTCTTCATTGTGAAAGCACCGCTGACGATACTCCGAAAACAGTGACAAGCAAACTGGAGTTTAGCAATCTTAATGAAAGTGTCATTCAGCCGGTCTGTGTTCTGTCATGAGACCTGGACTATAATGTTTGTGATTGTGTGGTCGCTGAATAAATGCATATACTCAACCGCTGTTGTTTTAATAGAGAAACCTAGGCTATTTCAATATGGAATTATTGGAATTACTATTAGGAGTGGTATCGAGCTTACACACACACATATACATTTATATATATATATATATATATATATATATATATATATATATATATATATATATATATATATATATATATATTTATACACATGTGTGTGTGAGTGTTTGAAAATATGATTTATCTTAAGCAATATTCTCATAATTTATTTTTACATTTACGCTGAAAAATACAACTGCATTAAATAAAATATGGCGGGCCATCACAACTAAATTAATGTATAGGAAACACTGCTTTTCAACTAAAGTAAAACACCAGTAGCTGCCAGTAGTGAGCGATTAATTAGTGAGTCATTGAATCGTTCATTCAAATGATTCCTTCAAATGGCAGATTCATCAGATGCTCTTGAATGGGCTAATTAAACTTTGACTCAACCGATTTGACTCAACCGATGTGCTGTGTTTCCGCCTAAAATGTAAGTGACCTAACATAACTGTATTTGCTTATAGAACTGTTTATAGAACAGTTAAACAGTTTAAATCGTAATGGTGAAAACATTGTGTGATGGTGCCCAACTAACTGTATTTTAAAAATAAAAACTTTCCAATTTTAATTTTTACATCAGAATGCTTAGTTTCTTATATAGACGAAAATATGATTTCACTGACTAAATCTACACTAAAATGCTCAGACATTTTGTCAACTACAACTTGACTAATCAAAAACAGGACAAGGTTCACTAAATATGATAATAACTAAAACATACATTTGAAACAGGATTAAGACAAAAAAATGGCTGCCAAAATTAACCCTAGGTCACATTTTTCCCTGAAATTAGAAGTGATGAGGATTGAAGCTTTTAAGCGCAAAATGAACATAAAAGATTATATAATCATAAAAAGATAGACAAACCTAATTCGTTTTTTTTTTTTCAGTGCTCAATTACTTTTATTTTATTGAACCGAATGGTCAGGATACTCTTTTAAATAAATGTTTAGGTGAACTGACCCTTTAAATAAAAGTATGAAGTACATGGGGGCATTGCAGCACTGTAGCTGAAGTCATATTTAGACACCAGCAAGTATCGTAAACTCCAGGGCTCAGCTGGAGAAACCATTACCTCACCGCGCTCGGAACGCATTTGCTGAGGCAGTCGTGCAACAGTCACGCCATGATGCCACCCCTGAGAGAACTCGCTGGTTCTTCTGGGAATCAAGTTTGTGATTACAGCAGGAGTGGGCGTCGAAAAAATAGAACGCAGGAAAAATAAATAAATAAAAACACATACAACTCTTCGAACCTCAGTGCCAAATACTTTCCCGTCCCCCTTGCCTCCACCTCCTCCACCTCCCACTCCTTAAGCACAGCGTGTCATAGGAAATGCGGGTTCTATCAAATAGCATCTTCTGAGCAAGCGTTGGTAGCGCCTTCTGTTCTGAACATTATACAGATTTTATTCATGAGGGCGGTCTGAGGCGCTGGAACTTTCTAAAACAGACCAGCACTTTGAGTGCTGGAGGAGGCGTAGAACACTATGATTACCCTAATGATCATTCAGGGCTCGTCGGGAGCATGATTTTCTGTGAATTTCCACTCTGGGATTTGTGTGAGAATGAATGAACAGCGGGAATTCTCAGGGGAATGTGTATAAGTTTGAGCAAGTTCAGAAGTCTGAGACCATTTAAACCTGGAAATAAACTTTTAAGGTTTTGAATCAGAAATTTTGGTACGAAATAAACAAGAACCACACAGTAACTTTTTTATTTTTTCTAGTCTACTTCAAAATTTTAAGTTTAAATCAATGTTTTATTTGCTGAATAATTGTAATTATTTGTGAGATTTAGCAACAATTTCTGAGTAAAAAGCTTTAACACCTAATTTTCATTACATAATATATATATATATATATATATATATATATATATATATATATATATATATATATATATATATATATATATATATATATATATATATATATACATACATATATAAAACATTTCAGAGTTCTTTTTAAGTAAAAATATTTCAACAGCAAGTTTACATGACATAAAATGTAAAATAAAATAAAATAAAACTAAATAAAATTTGAGTTGAAAATAAAATAAAGATTAATGTAGTACATTTTACAAGACAATACTCCCAGTCATTCTGCTTCAGAATTCCAAGTTTAAATCAATGTGTTATTTGCCGAATCATAATTATTTGTGAAATTTAGTAACAATTTCTAAGCAAAAACAGTTTCAACACCAAATTTTCATGACATAAGAGGAACGAATAAAAGAGTTGAAAATAAAACAAAGTTTAATGGAGTACATTTTACGAGACAATACTCTGACTCACCAAGTTTAAATCAGTGTGTACTTGCAGATTATTTTCAAATATTTGTTACATTTACCAGTTATTTCTGAGTGAAAATAGTTTCAAGCCCAATACTCTTCACATGTATATAAGATTCTGTAACAGTTTCTGGTCTAAATGACTTTACTTGTGGCACCAGTCATGCGACTCTTTGCAACTCACTGGATAATTCTCAAATAATGCAGGATAACAAGACCATCAGGTTTGCAAACTTGTAAAATTAATGCAGCTCATTGCTGTTGCATTAAAGAAATTCTGATCATTTATTGAAATTAAATGTTCACTTGAATTGTTATGTTTTGAAAGACAGATGCATTTTTACTAGTGGCCTCAAAGTTTGTAACCCAACAATAAGTGTGTGTTTGTTTGTGTGAGACTCACAATCTGAAGTTGCAGGTAGTCTCCCAGACCGGAAGAGCTGTCCACCCTAACCAGCACTGCATCCTTCTGCTGGGTGCTAAAGCCGACAGCCAGTCTGTCGGCTCGTGTGCTCGGTCTGTCGTTGGGTGGCCATGTGTACACAATGAGCCCTCCATCACGTCCGAATATGTATGTGGTTCCCACTGCAGAACGAGAGAGAGAGAGAAACAGAATATTAAATGCAAGAACATCAAAGTAAGTGGGAAAAGTATTTCCATTTTGCTTGTGTGTGCGTGCATATGCAGGGCTCTGCTCCATTACACAAAGCGCGGGAGTATCTTGATGAACCCATCAGAGTGCCAGACAGCCCCTGCTGGTCCCTGATTGGCTAAATTATAGCCCTTATGTGACCCTCGCTACGCTGATGTCACCAGGAGCACCTGTGTCTGCCGAAGCATGAGCTAAACAGAGTCGCTCTCGCTACAACCACTCAACGCACGCAACCCCCCATCCAAGCCTGGGGCTGATTGAGCTGATTACAGCCGCTCTCTTCACCCGCCGACACACCGGACAATCAATCCAGCCCCACGGCCCCCGGCCCAGCGCCTACTTCTGCATGCATTTATTCTGCCAAAGGTGGGCAAACACGGCACGGACTAGACAGCTATTCCTGCTCGGCGAGACGCATGCTAATGCCTGATGGAGCTAATTACAGTGTCAGAGGCAGGTAGCTTACTGTGAGCAGGGTCACTGCGATTAAACGCCTGCAGGAAGGTTTCTCTGGGTTTTTGCATCGGGAGAAACGCTACTAATGGAGTTGATCTCATTAACTGGCGGACAGCGCTAGCTCTTTTGATCAGGCGTGACTTCAATTGCAAAATGGGGTGAAAACGCTTCGATTGTGGCAGGTGCAGTCGGGGTAATGTTCGCAGAGCAAAGAGCCCATCAACCTCAAGATAACAGCCTCGGGAGATGCGAGACGCACTTCTACACTCTCCTCTCGGCGGAGCGTGACTGCTGCGCTTCTGAGCTCCAGATGCAGATAAGATGGATGGCGAAGCAACATGGGGAAAAAACCCAGAGGAGGCCGGAGCTCTCAGAAGAGCAAGAGGCCCCCCGAATTAAAGTGCTGAGAGTGGTTTCAAAAGGGCTGGGTTATTTCCTGGCACGTTCCTATATTTGCAGAGCTGTGCTCATTAGCTCCACTCTGTGTGATTTTCACCAGAGGGCTCTCGCCGGCACCCCTTGAACGCATCTCATTGAGCCTGTTTCACACCGTGTCAGCGATCGGCTTGACCCCCTCCAGGGCAGGCACATTTGCTTACAAGGGTACACAAATGTTCACGAGCGCACACGGATTCACGCGCAAACTAACGCCCGGTTAGTGACGACTCCCTTGACAGGCTCGTTCCAAACGCTGGGATGTGAGCTCTGCTCATTAGCGGGGCTCAGA